>NC_072735.1:118627856-118927856 GCF_026930045.1 Uloborus diversus
GTTGAAAAAAAAAATCAATATTCATTCGGGGGGGCGAGCAAAATGGAAATTAAGGCCGATTTTTGAGTGAAAATTTTTTCGCGAATACAATACTTCCTTTTTTGTAAAAAGAAGTAAAAAAAGAGGAATAGGTTCAAGGACCTCCTTAGATAAAGTTCCATATTTTAGTTGTGTTAGATAAAAATGATGTGGCAACCCCCGCCCAGCCCCCCTTCTATGTGTAAATCAGATACGTAGTTAGAGGTAAGTTAAAAACTCAAAAAGTCAGTCCTTGAACAATTTCTTGATTCGCCCATGTGAAGAAGAAATAAAGTTTCACGAATAAATTAAAGCGTATTTATTTTCTTACTTTACATGGTGAGAGATGAGGCGGGGGGGGGGGGGGAATCAACATTTGTTTTTCTTCGCTTTTAATACACATTCAATTATAATTCTATGGTATTAAAAAGAAAAAAAGAATTTATAAAGGTAGTTATTTAATATTTAAAATAATTAAAAAAAAAAAAAAACCTTTCAAGTGAACATAACTTCAAAGGGATTATGGAGTTTCTTATTTTTTTGAATGAAAAATGTAATTAAGGCACATTTATATAAAATAATCATGTTTTTAAATATCAATAAAAGCAATAAGTACAAAGTAAATAGGAGTTCGTAAATGAATGACAAACATCTTGAAATACGAAGAAAATGTTTCAGCAGATTAAAACTGCAAGAGATAAAAAATATATTTCTTATGATTGATAATTTTTCTGCGAATGGCTTTCATTAATGGCAATATTTTTCCCCATTTTGATTTCCGTGAAAAATCGCTGAATGAATCATTTAAATAAAAGCATTTAATGGCTCTATCATTGTATCTATTATAACTTTAAATAGAAAAGAATTTCACTGCAACCATTTAGAAGTATGTATGCATTTATATGTCTGAATATACATATATACGTACTAGCGGTACCCGCACGGTCTTGCCCGTGTAAGAAAATTAAACGGCCATTTGGTTCTCCTGTGTACTTACGGGTAACTTTTCTTATACGCATAGTAATTTTGTTTTTAAAGATATCTACATATTTTAGGTAGATTGAAAGTTTGCCGCCAATGGCTACTAGATGATTATTTGTATTTTTGCGTGAAAAAGACAAAACAAAGCATGTTTGCAAGTAAAACTGACTGACTCAATATTGTTGGCGCTTGGTTGAAATGTCAAAATCATCGAAATCGTAGAAAACGTGGAGGGTAGTAAATGCGATAGGCAAATCAACACTTCCACAATGTGCACCTTATCTGAGAGTTCGGCACCAGTTTTCAACTGAAATTTATTTCTTAAAGTTAACAAAAACGCTTCATGGAAAAAAAAAACTTTCTTTGTCAACGCTTGATTACAGCAACCCATGCTTCTTTTGTTTTCAACTGGTTTTGATTTGGACTTGTCAAAGGCCGAGCGCCAACAGTTTTCAGCTGCACTGTATTCATGCACGCTTTTCTTCACATTTGATGAAATATCACTAAGTTTCCTCCAATTGCTAGTCAATTTATGACGGTACTTCCGTTCCATTACTTTCAGGATTTTTCTACCACTGTCAGCTTCTTTAACTTTACGATTTGTGAATTTCAAAAACATTTTTTTTTTTATTACCGCCCTATAGCAGGGCTAAGGCAGAAATACATGAAATACACCGCCAACTCAGTCATTCCAGCCGAAGACTGCAGTTCCGTGCTTATTAGCACTCATCAGCCCGGCATAGGAAGTGACTGAGTTGGAGGTGGAAAACCTCTTAAGGAAGCCAAGAGTGCCTAACAAACTTGGTAGCTAATATAGAATTAGCACTGACCAGCCAAGTGACCGAAGCAATGGTTCGGTTCAACTCGAAGATTGAAGGCAAGGCATGGTATTTTCAGTAAGTTGCCAGTGGCTTCCTTAAAGGTTTTCCACCTCCAGCTCAGTCACTTCCTATGCCGGGCTGATGAGTGCTAATAAGCACGAAACTGCAATCCTCGCCTGAATGACTGAGTTGGCGGTGTATTTCAAGGTAATGCAATAGTTGATATAAATACATTCAATTGATATTGAATCTAACACCAAACCGTAAATTTTCAAACTCTAATGCAAACGAAAGACAAAGTAAACATCTCTTCTTGGAACTAGCTCAAATTAAAATATTTTCATTATTTAAAAGGAAATAATGACATTGTAAATTAGAATCGGCAATTATTAACCGATTTCGCACAATTAAAGAATTTTCAATTTTAGTTTTCATTCATCATATTTCACTTAAAGTACTAAAGAACAACAAAAAGTAAAACAATAAAATAATTTTGAAAAAAAAAAAAAAAAAAAAATAGAACCAACTTCACAAAATTGCTCTGAAAAGTGAAAAATAATTTTATTCTTTGAACACCATCGATAATACTTTCAAGCGTAATTTTTGAAGTTGACGCAAAAACAAAAAGTTAAATCATGTGTAACCAAACTTAGTTCATAGTTTTTAAGAAAATCATACTAAGTTAGGAACGAAACATGTATACCGTTACTCAAATATGCTGTCCTCAATGCATTTATAATGCATGCGAGTGGTATTGAAGAAACTGGGTCCGGTTACATGTATAGTTGTAGTTGAATTATGGTTACTAATGATTTTATCTATAGTTTTTACGTCAACTTCAAAAATTACGTTTAAAAGTATTATCGATGGTGTTCAAAGAATAAAATTACTTTTAACTTTTCAGAGCAATTTTGAAGTAGGTTCTATTTTTTTTTTCCAAATTATTTTATTCCATTCCTTTTAGCATAAATGTATTTCAGAAGTAGTACGAAGTTATCATCACGAAACTTAACCTTATTTTTTCATAAAAATGTTAAATACTAAAAAAAAAAGAAAAAAAGAACTTTTAACACGCCTTAAAATTGAAGCAATCGGCACTAAAAATTTGTCCTTGTTCTTCTCTGGGATTCATTTGTATGCTAATTTAATTATAACCATTAAAATGTAACCGGTTTCTCAAACTAATTTATATTTCACGACAGACAAGTTACTTGTGACGCAATCCCATATCTCCTTATTTAGCCTCAATCTATTATAGTTGGGGCAAATCTAACCGTTAGCAGGCACGTAGCTAGAACTTTGTTAAGGGGGGGGGGGGGTCCAAGGTTGCACGAACTTCAAAAGAGGAGGCATGCTAAAGCAGACTTAGTAGCTCATATTTACGTTAAAAAAATTAATCCAATTAAAACTAGTTATAAGAATATGATAATTAACTAAAATTAATTAAATAATTGAAATTGATAGAGCAATGTGGCAAAGAAATTATTGTCAGTTTATTAAATTTACATTAAACTCAAAGTTATGCCATACTAAGTTTCCAAACATGGATAGAAAAATTCCATCACATAAGCTTCCTCTATTCTGATGCTTTGAAAATGAGTGATAATTATTCCTATTAATAAAAAGTTCACAATAAAAGAAAATCGGAAAACGGACACTGTTCTAGGGATTATTTGGAAAATGCAGGTGATAATTCAATAAAATATTAAAGCTTTATCTTATATTTAAACAAAATATGTACAAGTCATTTTATTTGAAAAAATAAAGAAATCTATATCTATCAAGTCGAATGTATAACTGTATGAATGCTATATAACGTAATTCCGCCACCATGTTCGATTTGAACAAGATTTCTGGCAAAATTCAACCATCCTCTCGACAAAAATATTAGCATGGTTTCATTTAAAAAACTGGAACTAGTTCTTTATTTATTTACGTTTATAACATTCTCTTGACAATACGAAATTGAATGAAATTTCTAATTTTATCCGTTTTCTTATTATCATTTCTAATCATCATTTAAAAGCTTGAACAAACTATTAACTCTTTGAGGGACGGAGACTTCCTTTGCTGCAATCATTTGAAAAAAAAAGGAGCATTGACGGGGTTTTTTTTTTTTTTTTTCGTTATTATTTTTTTGCAACGAATTGGTAAATAATTATTTACCAATTCGTTTTTCTTTCTAATGGGGTTTCGTTAGAGGCTTTAGCTTTTTCGGACATAGTGCAAACCACCGATATGGCATCTAGTCTTTCATATGCTACCATTAAGGCGCGGATGTGACGGGCACAGGAAATTTTGACGCCGAGTTTCCACCAGATGCCAGACACTTGAGCTCTTTGCGATGCGAAACTGCACTAGGGATTTAATTTTGTCAAACCAAACGAATACCTGAGAGATCTTTTACCTGACGAGTAATGGAATGTATAATGAATGAGATTAAGCATCTATGTATTTTTATTTTAACAACATTTTGGAAAAAATGTAAATGATTGCTTTTTATAAATGTTTTTTTTATAAGGTCATGACTGATTTGAACATTATTGGCAATTTTCCTCTGATGTTTTCAATTTGATGCTTCATTTGAAAGATCAAGAGGAGGCATTGCACCCACCTATCTCACCACCAAACACGAGTTCTGTTTATTCTGCAAATACAAACAACTTCTGTACAAATCAGTCTTTTTCAAATTAAAAAAATAATTGTAAACAACTACAGGGAAAATGGCAATATGCTCTGTTACGAATTATCGTGACACTATTTGATTATAAACTGGTTACTTTACTGTCTTTATTAGCAGTAAGCAAGTATTTGACTCGAAATTTTCATAATTTGGAGTCAAACGTCAAATTTTGATCATTAAGGTAGTCTTCGTCCCGTTTGCAATAATACAGCAGCATCAAATTAGATACATTTTCAACAATATGTATGCATAAAGCTAGCCAATTTTTGGAAACAAAACTTATAGGTTTCTCATAGCCTCAGTTGGCAAATTTTTTGCTCCTCAGTCATCTGATGTTCCAAAGTCTAAAGACAATCTTTTGTAAAAACTCTTAGAATAATTGTGGTTAAAAATCCAGTAATGATTTAATTAAATCTTCTAAAATTAATATAACAATAATAACACTTCTAATTCTTTCATTTTCAAATTGGTATAACTTCCATTATAGGAGTAATTTTGTAATCATTCTGTATTCGCGAAAGCATATCATATTTTATAACGTAGGTATCGACTTTTTTTTCGTTCTTTTATGTGATGTTAGTAAATTATATTCTAGTGCAAGAAATAGCAAGTAATTTTAACTTGAAGAAATTAAAAGTAAAAAAAAAACTAATATAGAAGTGAAAAGCACAAGAAAATTTACCTCGCATTCACCTTTTTTTTAATTTTTGGCTTGTAACGCAGTAAATAGCAGAAATTTTCACCTGATAATTTATAGTTAAATGCACATGTCAGTTTATGTTACGTTTAATGCTACCTTCGCAATTTACTAATGATGGATGCATAGATGCTTACTAAATAATTCCTAAGTACAAAGGCGGTAAATAACAATCAGAAAATTTATTCCTATGAAGCAAATATAAATATGCTTTACTTGAAAAACGGAACAACATCGAAGAAAGATTTTGTTCTTCTGTTAAAAGTAACTAACGGCTCTTTTCTTGGAACCATAGACTCACAATTCAGTAAGACTTAAAAGTACGAATTTCAAATAATTACTTTTAAATTACATGTGTTAATATGGCCAAACTTGCAATTTCATAAACTGATCGGAGTAAAATATTCGAATAATTTTCAATTTCATTCTTCGCTTTATAAAATTTTGATACAGCGAAAAGTAATTTCGTTGCGTCAACTTCAAATTTTATTTATTCACTTACTTTACCTTCAAACACAAATTCTTTTTGGGCATTTAATATGTTTCATGGTCATGTTTAAATATTGGATGGAAAAAACATCCGTAAAAAATCTAGTTTGTTTCTCAGAAAGGAGAGAGAAGTTTCTCAATGTTGTCTTGAGCTAAAAATAAGACACAAATTTTCAAAAAAAAAAGGATTACAGTTCAAAAGCTGTAAGCTTCTGGGGACATAAGTAATCTATTATTGGTAAAAATGAACTAAAAGTTTAAATAAGATTATTAATCAAAATGTAAAATGAATCTGAAATGAATCATGCCAAAAATATAAACAGCAAAAATAAATTAATTAATAATTAATTTTCATTTATTCTCAACCTCAAACACACGAAATGTGCAGAATTTCTTTTTCGTTTCTGTCTGAACTTAATTATTAAATGGGAAAACACATTAGCACATAAAATAATTCGTATTGTTAAGAAACCTTTAAAAGGGAACTACAACTTACCTAGTTTGTATAAACTTAATTTTCTTTTGATTACAAATTTGTTCTAGATATGCTTCCTATAAGTGTGTAGTAGAAAACTGCTGTGTGTTAAAACAGAAAATAATAGGAATTTCAATTACTGATTCACCACAGATGCACCCCACTCTAGCTGTCCTTCGTGCAGCATGTGTCTAGGAAATCAAGTCCAAACGGGAAGAGTCAAAACAAAAAAGAAAGAAAGAAAACCACGCCAATGAGATTGGGGGTACGGCGAAAGTGACAATAAATGTTTGTTTCCAATTACTTTGCCGATGGCAATCTGGTGGATCAAAGGAAAGGGGTCGAATTTCAAGGTCACAACCCAGCTGAATTGAAAGCAGAAACGAAAATTCGTCATTTTTGGATGGAGTACGCGACACAGAAAGGCGGTAAGAGGGAGTTTCACGAGGTTCTCGTGTTCTGAATTGACTCGGATGCGGGTAAATTGCCGATTAATGGGAATATTTAAGGGGAAAATACCGGTTTTCATAAAATTTTTCTCTCTTGAAATTTTTTTGTTGACGTGAGGTGCAACAACTGACAAAATGCAGACAGTGGTCTTTCGGGAAGGGGGGGGGGTCCGGACCCCAGGGACCCACCCCTTGGCTACGTCCTTGCCGGTAGCATTGTGAAGGCTACACAGATCCTAATCACAGCATTATCTCGCTTCCAGGCTAAGTTTTCTCCCACTATAGAGTAATGACAGGGAATAAACTTGATGCACGCTTCAGAGAACCTTCATTCAACATTCTCATTACCATTACTATTAATATTACTGTTATGTGGCAAAAAACTTTGCAACAATGAGTTTTTATTGGGGGGGGGGATATCCACAAAGGGGAAACTGGAAGAACGTTCGCTTTCCCAAATCCTAGATGATTCTGAGGGTTTTGTCTCAGCTGGGGGGGGGGGGGGGGGACTGTGTACTTGATGTCACAACTATACCACCCTATCAAAGACGGTTCGGTAAATGACCTAATGCCAGAGAAATCTTTACACAAAAATATTCCAAAATACCCTGAGTCTGAGTCACTGCCGGATCTGGGGCAAGCCAGTCAGGATCCTTGCTTCAAGTGGCAAATTCAAATGTATCGATTAGGGTTTCCCATCCTGTAATCCCGATCTGGAATCCCGCATGATAATTAGCGGGATTAATCCCACGGGACTCAGATACAAAATCCCGCGGGATTTCCAGTCCCGCAAAGATTTTCCATGCAAACGTTTCCCAATTGGAAACCCTATTCTGATCCCACTACACATGAGTAATGCACGCAAAATTCTGGAAACTAATCTAGTTTAGAGAAGTTCGTTGACTATATGAGGCAGTAAGAAGCAAAGGGATGTAAGTGGCAAAATTAAAAATTTGAAGATAACCAGTACAAATGGTAGGTGATATTCTCCTCTGTCTTGGGGAAAGATATAGTACTAGTAGCCCTGGTAGGGGTGCTGTTATAAAGCAGGATTTAGGGAAAGTTTTCAATGAACATCTACCTTAGGGTCTTATCTTTAAACACGTTTTACTCAAAACTTGAAAATGTCCACTTGCATCCCTTTGATTCTCACTGTCTCATATGGCAATCAATCAAAGTCGAATTCTTGCACTTGAAAAACAGTTCGAAAGTTCAGCTGAGGACAAAATACTTGTACCATGATGTCATTACATTAAGCTTTGTTTAATATAATTTCCTCTTTCCACAAATGTGGAATGTTTGATTGAGAATGGACATGAGGCAATGCTTAAAATAAACTTTCATAAGGAAATAAATGATGACTATTAAAATTAAAATGTGTTGTGGTATGTAACATCGTTGACCGTGAAAATAAACGAAAATTTTTATTCTTTATTGTGTCTTATAATGTCTTCATAAATGTTTATTACAACATGAAGATTGGAGAAACATTGAACTTGTGAGTAATTTCTTCTTCTTAATCGTAAGAAAGAAAATAAAGAAATGTGTGGAAATCCGACACGTTTAAAAATAGATTTCGACAAAATACTTTAACTATAATAAACAAAAAAAAATATTATTTTTGAATTAAAAATAGACATTTTATAATAAGAAATGCAAAACAGCAGTATGTATTATTACGAAAATATAATCTAATGTACTAAAGCATAAAGCTCATGGAACGAAAAGTATATACATCAGTTCTTCTATAAAGACTACGTAATAGTTACCCATAAATAACTTTTCTGGCTTGCAGAGAAGCAAATTTATCAGTAATTTCGGTGAAATCAATTTTTCAGAGACTTCGGATTTAATTCAGATGATGGCCAAATCCAATAGTGGCATTATTGTGGCACATTATTTTTCAAGTAATTTTTAAGAATTTTTAATTTATTGATACTCCTTTCACGTGAAGCCACATAAACAGGTAAGATTATACACTGTAATAACCAGGGGTTCCAGACGAGTGAAAAAATCCCTCTAAGGTGAAAGCATAGTGCCTGAAGGTGCAATGCAGGCTAGAAAATAGAGCACAGGAGCCGAAACAGCATGCAATCGCAAAAAAGATTCATTGCGCATGCGCTTTTGCCTTAGACATACATTCAACCACCTCAATATGGCGGACAAATGATGATTGCGTTTGTGTGTCTTTCACATAGAATGAAGTACACTATTGCATTAAAACACAACTTTTCTAGGATTAATTATCCGAAATTACAAGTAAGTACAGTTTTTGATCACTTTGTAGCTTTTACTGCTTTCAAACATAATTAAGTGTTTAAAAGTGCATTTATTGCTTTTGAGTTACCGTTACTTTCTTTTAGTTAGTTGACCGTTACTATCGTGAAATTTCCATCATTCAAAACGCTACTAAAAATATCTGTCATTATTTTCTTGAGTACTCGATAAGCAGCTTTTATTAATCACAAAAAAAAAAAAAAAAAGCTATAAGATATCAATAATCAACAAGTGAGAATCTTAATAAAAATGATTCTTGTGCTACGTAGATTATAACAGAAAGCTAGCGAAAAAAAATCTCTCTCAGTCTAGCTTTTTTTTTTCTTGGCTTTTTCATTCAAGTGTTAGAATCATTTCCTGTTAGCGGTTCACGTCTGGATAGCGTTATAAATTTCTTTTGGTTTTTTAACTATCGAAAAACTTCATGTGCATTTTATTTTGTTACTCTTGATTAACGTTTATGAAACGATTTTGTTTTTCCGTAACTGTAATATCCCTGAATATTTTTGGCTCTTCATGTAAACAATCCATAAGTACAGTTATGCTTCATTTTCGGAATCAATCATATTTTAGTAAATGTATCATTTCTCACATTATTTAAATAATTACTCGTCTTTAAATTATAACGATTTGTGACAGATCTTTGATACCAAGTAAAGGGGTAGATATTTATTGTTTTATTAATTTTTTACATTACTTTTTGTAAAAAAAAAAAAAATCATCAGAACTCTGAGTTTTTCACACGTTTTTAACGGTTCTAGAGTTATTAATATTATTTATTTTATGAATTTTTAAGAAAATGATAAAGATTTCACTGGTCCGCAAAGTTTTTCATTTGCTTTTACCGCGCCCGTGGGTCAAAAGAGGTTGAGAGATACTGAGTTAGAGCAATGAGCACTTCTTAACTATGTTGAAAGCTCTGAAATATGATCAAATGCTGTAATTACATGTTTTAATCTTTTCCAGTATCGAGTTCAACGTGAAAAATGTCCAAAACGTAAAATATCATAAATCAAAACAAAACTTAAAAAAAAAAAAAAAAAAAAAAAAAAAACACACACACACACAAAACTGTATTTAAAAACGCACACAATACGGGGGGGGGGGGGGGAGAGGAGGATCTATAGTAAGGGTGCCATTTCTCTCTCCGAAGGTTCATTCTTTTCACCCCGGCTGCCTATTTTTTAAAAGGTGCCTGTTTTTCACCCTATTTAGAGGTGCGATTTCGGCTCCGTATTGGGTGCCGCTGGTAAACAAGCGTTTTTCCCTTGAAAGGTGCCGAATGCATCCTGTAGTTTTAACTGTGTATATCTTATTGCTGGGGAAAAATGTGGAAAACAGGGAATGGAATCACTTTTTACTAGAATTTCGCATAAAGGAAAACGGGCATTAGCGTTGTAAAAATATAGGCACAAAAATCCCTTCATTCAACTCTTTTGCTTTTCTAAAATGTACTATTGAATTGAAAACATTTCATTTCTTCAAATGCATATTGAATTTCTGCACTCCTATGTCTTAAAGTAATTTTAAATTTATATATTTTTGAAAAACAACTTTTGCAAAAATCACTTCTGAAACGACTTTGTTAAGTGTAAAAAATATTATTGCACATTCATTACCATTGACCACAGTACACCATCAGCGTTCCTGATGAAAAAAAAAAAACTTCTCTATTGCGGATTTTTCGCTCTGCCACAAATTTTGTGATCAAATGCAAAACGCTACGAAACCGCAACTGAGCAAGGACCTGCCTGATATGAGTAAAGATGAACCCCCTCCCCCGCTTTTGAGACCTCCCACAGAGTTAATGAATATTTTGGATGAATGGTTTTCCCGAAAGTTCTCAAATTGAAAAAATAAAAATAGCTAATGTGTTTTTGTTCAAACAACTGTTGTTTATTTTCCTCCGAAGACATCCGGTGTGCGAAAAGTGAAAAATTCGATTAAACGTTAAAATCGCAACGCATCTATTTTAACCTTGAACCAAACAGGTTCAAATGTGAAGTATGAACTCCGCGGTAGAGTACCCTGCCTAATGACCAGGGTCACCATTTTTGTTTCTCAAAATGGGGCATTTACCAAATTTTGACACGTGCACTGTGCATTAAAAAAAGGCTTTAAAAAAAAAAAAAACTTTATGACCGACAAAAACATAAATGCACACTTAGAAGAGGAGAACTGGTGCAATTTTTTAAATGTAATTTGAATGAAATTTGTTTGCATAAATTTGGTGTTAATTTTAAATAAGAATGAAATTTCTGGCAGAATTTCATGCAATTTACTTTTAAAACCCGCAATGCTTTTTAGTACTGCGAATTAAAACTGCTTTTTCGCTAGCCCACATGTCAGTCATAAGCGAAAATAGCCTTTCTATGAGTGCATTAGGCACGGGAAAACATAAAATACAGGGTGTTTCAAAATGAATATCGTGCTTTTAACATGTTATATTATTTATTACACCAAACGTACAGCCACAAGTGATATATCAAATGAAAGAGAAACTCAAACAGTTTTACATAATAGCCTACAAGTGTTCAATGTGAGCACCATTCGTTACTCGGCACACGTCAAGACGATATGCGAGTTCTTCCCAAACTTTGATGAGTGTCTCATTAGTAATTGCTGAAACAGTTGTTTCAATCCTGTTCCTTAATTCGGGAAGGTCGGCTGGCAGTGGAGGCACATACACACGGTCCTTAATAAACCCCCAAAGCTAGAAATCACACGGCATTAGGTCGGGTGACCGTGGAGGCCATGGGAAACAAGCCCTGTCATTAGGCCCCTTACGGCCAATCCAGCGGTCGGGTACAGTTAGGTTAAGCCAATCGCGTACCTCATTATGCCAGTGAGGCGGCGCACCATCTTGCTGAAAGATGAAGTTTTCTGGTTCATCTTGTGTCAGCTTTCTGTTCTTTAGTCACCATCTTTGCTACAAGCGCCTTCTAGCGGATTGCAGCAGAAACATTCCACGCGCATGCGCACTGATGCCAACAAACAAAAAAACTGTTTGAGTTTCTCTTTCATTTGATATATCACTTGTGGCTGTAAGTTTGGTGCAATAAATATTATAACATGTTAAAACCCCGCTATATTCATTTTGAAACACCCTGTATATTGAATAGTTAAGTATGACTTAATTCTATTGGTTTGAAAATATTTAAAAAGCTCCACACAGTGACGTTTGGTTGATGCATTCAGTGTAATGGTATGTCTCTTCAAGCGGCGGGACATTTCAGTATGTGCGGGACCAAGGGATAGGACACCTGAAAACGGGACCGTCCCGTTCAGAACGAGACGTATGGTCACCATACTAATGAATCAAACAACTGATTTTCCCAGAACAGCAAATTTATTTACTGTTTAGAAAAGACAAAACTGTCTTTTCATCCATAAGCTCATTTCTTTCGCATTAAAAAATGCATTCCTTCTAACGCCGAAACATGTATCTGCATTAATACGCAATTTGTACTTTTTGACATTGTTATTTCTTAATTTAATGTATTTTATGTTATCTTTAAGCAAATCGCCACCCTTTTTTTTCCACTTAAGGGTTGCTCTAAACAGAGGAAAACTAGAAAGATCAGGGTGGTCATTCCAAGCTCGTCAGCCTGCGAGATCGAGTTTTTCGCTCACGTGATCGGTTGTGACGTAGAAATGTCGCAAAGTAGCATTTTAACCTACTCGAACTTAACTTGCGGCTAGGTTCGAACAGATTAAAATACTACTTTGCGACATTTCTACGTCACAACCGATCACGTGAGCGAGAATCTCGATCTCGCAAGCTGACGAGCTTGGAATGACCGCCCTGACCTCTCGACTCAATATCTTGATAACAACCAATCTACAGTAGTCCGAAAAAAGAATCAAAGAACATGGGTAGGGTGCATGAAATTAACGGCCCCTCCCTCAATTTTTTGCGAATTCAAAAGACAGATCGCGCTTTTAGGAGTGAGGTCGATACTCTTGTTTTACTATTGTTTTGGGGCGGGGGGGGGGGGCTCTCTCCCCCCTACACACATGAATCTCCCCCCTTTTACAAACCTTTATGCTTTCGAACTTTTCATTATTCTAGCCCATCAGCAGGATGTTATCGGTTAATATAATGATCCCTTCCTGTACAAAATAGTGGCTATGAAGCTGTCGAAAACTGAAGAAGCATTGGGGGCACTATCTCCAAAAAGAAATAATGATAATATTAGTCATATCGCACTTCGGCAAGGAAAGTGATGCAATGAAATCTCGTTACAACGAACTTCAAGGTACCGCAAATTTTATTCCTCGTAACGGAATTTAGCTGTTATGGAATCCAAGCAATGTAATGGCAAATAAATCAGGACTGAAAATTTGTTTCGTTGAAAAGGATATTTCGTTGCATTGGCATTCGTTGTAACGGGATTTCACAGTATAACTCGAAAAGAAACAGCATTGGAGAAAATCAAGGTTTTACGCAATATTAGTTTTGCGTAATTTTGTCTCAAATATTCCAACACGCATAAAACAGTTCTAATGTAATGTTTGCTGGTTAGTTTCTGTTGTCTAAATTTACAATGCATGCTTCAAGTTCGAAAATCTATCTTCTAATTATGAAGTTTTAATGATGTGTTTTTATCGATTATATCGTTTTTATGCCATCGCGCATCAGTTGTGTAAGCTAAGTTTGCGAGTTTTGTGGCAAGAAAGAGCATTATATTTAGATTTTAAATCAATAGTTAGCACGTTTTTCCCTAATTTTAAGCTGCGTCACTTCCTTTGCCGGGTTGCGATATGGAATAAACACAGAACATTTAGACCTTTGTTATAGACTGTAGGTCTTAGCTTTAGTGTAAATAAATGCTTTAAAAAATCATCAACGTCTTTCCGCAATAGGAAATTAAAATTGGCCTAAAATCGTACTGTTTGATTGTGTCCCACAAATACAGTGAAATCCCGTTACAACGAACTTCAAAAGACCGTAAATTTTGTCATAGAATTCAAGCAATGTAATGAGAATTAAATCGGGACTGAAAATTTCTTTTGTTGAAACGGATCTTTCGTTGTATTAGCATTCGTTGTAACGGGATTTCATTGTATCATAAATAGTGTAGAATAGTGAAGAAATGATGGGACATACGCCACAACAATATGGGACCTTTGAAAACAATTGGCGATCTGATATTATAAGATATTGTTTTTAAATCTATAACCAATCAAACAATAATCAGGATCCGATTTTTTTTGGACATGTGGTTAATGTTTCTTATGCATTAAGAAAACAAACGCAGTTCATGAATTCCGCAGTTTTAAACACATTCCGCTTCTTGACTAAATTTGAGAAGAAAATATACCTTGAGCTAAATTAAAAATTTCACATCTATTAACAGTTCAAATTTTGAACAGCTTCCAAACAAATTTAACCACACACATTTGAAACAAATGAGTCAAAATCAGAATTTCAGACATCTCTTAGAAGTTTCAAACACTTAGGGGAAAAAAGTAGTTCAAAACACACACATACACACATTTTCTCTTTGTCACCTTCTTCTCCTTTACTAAATAGATTTAATGACAATAAATGAAGCCTAATCAATAAAAATCCATTTACTTTTAAAATTGATAAACTTCTTGCAGTAGCCCAGAGCTATTGGAAACTCAGTACAAGTGCCCCCGGTTAGTTAAGTTATCAAGAACTATTTATACCTCAATAACTACGATTAATGTAATGTGGTTTGTGGTGTATCGAAAATCGAGCCAATAGTTTTCAATTCATGGAAAATTTACATTACAGTCGAATACATTCCAAAGTCTTGCTTTCATTAGTATATTAATTTTCATCATTAACATCTTTCATTCACGAAGCAAAAACCAACACAAAATTACTCATATTCAAAGAACTTTCATCTTACAGAAAGTTATTCCATATAACTGTTTGTGTTTCAATTACTTCAACTGACTTAATTTCAATAGATGTTTCTAAAAAGCAGAAAATTGAGACGGTCCGAAGCAACAGGAAAAGCTTCCGAAATAGAATTCTTAAGGCGTCTTCTGAGAAAATAAATCTACGCATATTTTCCTTTAACAAACTTGTCGATAAACTATAAACTATTAGTGTGGTAAATTTCTGAATCCGATTCCGGGAAAGCTAATGGCATTGCATGAATAGGAATGTAAAATTTCCTATCAAACTAGGAAAGCTGTATTATAACTTAAATTAGGGTTCAAGGAATAACGTTCGTTCGATCTGGAACTATTAGTCTGACTTTTTATTTCTATGATTTTTATTACTATTTTTCAAAAACAAGACCATGGTTATACTAAACTGTGATAATTGTGTTCTTATGTGTTATTAGGCGACTACCGTGTATCTTTTATCGCTGAATCCAAAACACACAATGTAGAACCAGACTATAGGTGGTGTGTACAGGGTGTCCTGAAATAGACTGACTGTTTCAAAAAATAGAGAAACCGATTAATGATAAAAAAACAAATTCCTGCAGAAAATGCATGTGATGGACATTAAATTTGTTCCCCCTTGAGTTCCTAAAATTTTAGTTCAAAATTTTTCCAACAGATGACGCTTCAAATAGTAAGTCTTGAAATCAAAATGGAAGAATTGAAATTCACCGATTTTTTTTTTTTTTTTTTTTTTTGAGCAATCACGATTGCTTATTGTTCTCACTTGAGGGTTTTGAATTCCTATCATTTTATTTTCCCACCAGCACCCTCTGCCAGCACCACCGTCGCATCGACCGGCCTCACGATGCTGCTCCTCTTCCGAAAACCGTCTCCAGGTTGCGTCCATATCCTACACACACGCGCATACACACACACACATACACATACTCATGCCTGCGCACAGACACAAACTCTTACACACACACATACACACACTCATGACTGCACACAGACACAAACACATATGCCTACATACACACACACACGAACGCCTAATACACACACGCGCGCGTACACACACAGCACTGCATACACAACACGCACACACATGCATACATACATACACACACACACGCACCCACACACACGCGCCTACACAAACACACACGCACGTTTATACACACACACGCTCGTGATCGCGAAAAACATAATTTGAATTCAAGATGCCAAAAATTCAAATTAATATTATTTATTTATTTTTTTTATTGCAACATATGATTGTAGACGACGGTAGACATTTTGAAAATATTGTTATGTAATTTTATTCATTGAAATCATTTTTTGAAAAAATATGACGTAATTTTCTATTCTTCTTCGATTTAAAGGCTTACTACATGCAGCGCCATCTATTGGAACAATTTTGAACTAAAATTTAAACTTTGGGTAGAAAAAACTTACAGCTCACCATATGAATTTTCTGAAGGAATTATTTTGTTATCATTAATCGTTTTCCTGCTATGAATTTTTGAAAACAGTCAGTCTATTTCAGGAAACCCTCCACATACAATTTCAGTTCTTAATGGGGGTAAGGTTATAACTAGTCATTGCATGTATTTCGAGATATTTTGCAATTTCATAATATCGGCATTGGCTGAGGCAAAATACCGCTTTTTTCGGTGGTAACTGCAAATAAGAAATAGTTTTTTTATTAACTTATTAGATATCGACTGTTCATTTAAAAAAAATTGAATTTCTTTTCCGATGACACAGTATACAAATCAATATATTGATGGGAAAAATTTGGCTTCAAAAACAGAAGTTAATAGAATGCCGTTAATTAAAAGTAGCAGAAAGAATACAAAATGATATTCTGATCACAAGATGGTGTGATGAATTGGATTCTCGTGCACCGAGTTTTTTTTTTTTTTTAATTCCACTTTCTTAATAACTCACTTTTCCTTTTCTAAAAGTTACTTGCAAGTAAAGGAACAAATGTAATTACGTATTGTGAATAATTTATTTTTACTATCAATTGCCATTTCTAGATTGCTTTGCCCAAACACTTTTTTTAGGGAAAATATTATGTTTTATTTGTAAAATATTTCATCGATGTATCTTTTATACTAATAAAACAATAAATCCAGGGCCGGATCAAGGATTCTGAGGCCAATAGGCATTAGAATTGATGGGGCCCCCTAGAGTGGACATGTTTTTATTGTGTACAAACAGGGAAGGAGTCCCCACTTTTTTTTTTGAGGAAAATATAACTTTTTTTTTTTGTATTTTCAACTTTGATATTTCTCCGGGGTCCCTCAGAACCTCGGGGCCCCTAGGCTACTGCCTATATTGCCTATTTAGTAATCCGGCGCTGAATAAATCCAAGAATTTCTAACAATATCCTCAAAACCCAAGGTCTCTATTAAAAACCTAAGCTCCGGCATCACTGACTACAAGTATTTTTATATCCCAATTTAGGGTAAGTAACTCTACTAACGTTGTAATAGGAAAGAAAAACTCTGTACTTACTTTCTAAATTCTACTTAGAAAATAACTAGTAAGTTAAATACTACTAGTTAGAAAGCAAGTCATTTCATTATTGTTAAAGTTCAAATAAGAAGTATTTTTCATTATTGAAATATAAATGTTCCAGTCATTAAAAATTTTGGAAAAATTACTGTAATTTGAAATAATCGCTAGATTTGAAAAAAAAAAGTTAAAAACTGATTGGTAGAATCGTTTAAAAAAACTATTGCTCTAAAAAAACTTCTCCCTTCGTCCCTGCCCAGGGGGAGATTCAGTTCTAAACCCGCACATAATAGTGAGATCGAAGAATAACCAAACTTTTTTCATGACAAAATAAAATAAGCTTGGAAATATGTTATACAGCTGATATTTATTCAAAATTGATCCATTTAACTCAATACAACGTTTTGAACGGTCAGCCAACTTATCCAAAGACCTTTTTTTATTTGGTTTGGGAATGTTATTTAGCTGTTTGAATGACTGAAACATCATCGTAAAAAAGCTCCTTTCATTTCAGCCTTCATTTCGGGATCAGAAAATAGTCACAAGGTGATAGATCAGGCGAATACAGAAAATGATCTAGGACACAAATCGATTTTCTGTTCCCGAAACTGAAAACAGAAATGAAAGGTCATTTTTTACAATGATGTTCTAATCACTCAAGCAGCGTGATTCTACCACTTTCCACAAATTGTAACCACATAGTGTATAGTTATGTTATCTACTCTGAACTCTCCGCAAAAGCAGAAGATTTCTGTTCTACTATCCTATCGGGTTCATATCCCTTTCGATTGGAAGCAAATCATCTGAATCATCATCATCATCAAACAATTGAGACTCACCCAATGTGAGCTGATGTCAAATACTCAACAAGTAAACGCTATTACCCTTCACCGCCATGTCAGACATGAATGCATTATAATTGGCATAGCACTCCAAAAATAAGTACAAACATGAACGTATAGCTAAAAGTATCTATTTAATAGCTATAGTGAATGAATTAATGTTTGAAAATAAGAATGTACACTTATCTACTAATAAGATGTTGTAGAATTTTATAACAAAACAACTGCCAAGTAATTACGTAGAGACACAATAAACCTTCCTTCCCTGACATGAACTATATCCTTACAAAATATTTACAATGATGTTACCTGTATGGGAGTACCAATACCCAGTTTTTAATTCTATTTAGAGATGTTTGGGTGAGTGCGAGTGCCCGCTTAGCGTCATTACCCTACTTTCCCCACCCCAAAATAGTTCTCACGTTTATTCCGATTTGGTTCGGCAACTTTTCAGGCAGGGATTTTAGTGCTAATGCATCAAATGTGGTGAAATAAAAGTAAATGCCCCCCCCCCCCCAAAAAAAAGGATTTTTGGTCATTTAAGGCAATTTTTAACGGCTTTAAAATATCTAGTATGGGCATCTGCGGGCAAAACTCTCAAGAATTTCACACAAATAAGTGATAATGCTTAATAAAACAGTTTGCGCATAAGCATTAAACAATGATGAACTACAAAATAACTAAATACAATTATTTCCCACAGAAAGAATAAAAGAGAAAAAAACGCAAGGGAACACTATATAGCATTGCAAGTCCTTCCAAAAAAAAGCTAGTAATGCTTTTTTCTTTTTTTTTTAAACCTGTTTAAATCTTCTACTGTTATTTTCATTTGAAAGTTTCATGACAAAAAAAAAAGGGGGGGGGGGAGCTGCGTAAAAGAGAGGAAACTTAAGTATAGTACGCATCGCGAGAAAATAAAAGCTTCATGTGTCATTATATTTTCGTTAAGTCGATTTTTATTTACTCATTCGCACGTCCCGTGGCTAAACATAAAAAGGAAATGCTTATTCTTCATTCTCATTTCTTTCCCAAAATTCTAAAAAATAGTATCTGAGTTTTTTGAAATCTGTAATAACCAAGTTGTTTAGACACATTCTGACTAAAAAATGCTCTTTTGTATCACCGAGTTTCTTCAACACGAAGTGCTTCCTTAGTTATGTTCCAGTTGACAAAAAAGTTGAATCCTCCTGAGGATGTTTATTTTGCAAGTAGTGGGAAAATTGCTTCTGGAAATAATAGTTTCTGAGAAAGAATTTCGTTACAGCCACATTCGTTGTTATTTCGCTGGAATATGTGTTTATTCGAAAATAATGATACAGTCACATATTTTTGGCGGCAGATAATTCTGTATCATTATACGATGTTTATTCGGCATTTTACAACTTTTTTTTAATAAGACATGTTTTGAATTCCGAAAAATTGCTAAGTGTAAAAGGAAGAAACACTTTTCAGTGTAAAAAACGAGGGCTACGGAGTCTGAGTTGTGGATTTGGACTAATTTTCAGGTAAAGGAGTCGACTTCGGAGTTGAGAGTCGAAGGTTTGAAATTCTAATAGTCGGAACCGATGTCCATCATTTTCCCTCCAAGTCTGCAACTCTGCTAGTGCTTGCGGAGTCGGAGTCGAAGGCTCTAAAATTCCCGAAGTTGGAGTCGGAGTCGGTCATTTTCCCTCCAACACCGCAGCCTTGTATAAAACATTTACATCTTCGGTCGATTTAATGCATAGGAATTTTTTGTTCATTTCGGACTACAGTATGACAACCAATATAATGTAAAAAAAAAAAAAAAAAGAAAAATTAATTTGAATTTTGACATCTTGAATTCAAATTATGTTTTTCGCAATCACGAGTGTGTGTATGTAGGCGTGTGTGTTTGTGTGTGGGGGGTATGTGTGTTTGTGTGTAGGGGTTCGTGTATGTGTGTGTAGGCATATATGTTTGTGTCTGTGTGCAGGCATGAATGTGTGGGTAGCTGTGTGTGTGTTTTTTTGTTTGTGTGTATGTGTACGTGTCTGTATGTATGCGTGTGTGTATGTGTTTGTGTGTGTATGTATAGGTGTATGTGTTTGTGTGTGTTTGTGTGTGTTTGTGTGTGCGTGCGTGTTTGTGTAGTTGTGTATGTATGCGCGTGTGTGTAGGATATGGATGCAACCTGGAGACGGCTTTCGCCATAGGAGCAGCATCGTGAGGAGCCGGTCGACGGTGATGCTGCAGAGGGTGGCGGTGGGAAAATAAAATCAAAGGACGCCAAAAACAGTCAAATGAAAGCAATAAGCAATCGTGATTGCTCAATAATAATAACAACGTCAAAAAGCACAAATTGCAGATTACTGCAGACAAGTGTTTCGGCGTCACAATGAACGCCTTTTCCAATGCAAAAGAAATAAGCTTATGGATGAAAAGACATAAGCTTATATCGTTTTCATTGAGAAAGGCGTTCCTTGTGATGCTGAAACACGTGCCTGCAGGAATCTGCAATTTGTGCTTTTTGACGTTATTTCTTACTTTACTTTTTATGCACAATGGTATTTGTTTAACTTATTTAATATAACTGTATCAAGAAAGAAAAAAAGTTACTTGCAACGACAACAGTCGGGGCCCACTCAAATTTTGCAGGGTTCCTTGACTGGTCAAAAAGGAATGTACCCCGACTGTTGATCCTTCTATTTTGCTTTTGAATTTATGATTTGTCTTATTTGTGTATCGATTATAAAACTATTTCAATGGAGTAGTTATTCAGTAATACTTAGTAAAATTCTAATACTACTTGGCTTATATTTTTTCTTTTTAGTTTTTTTTTATGCAGTCGAGTTTTTTGTTTTTATTAAATAATTTTTTTTAAAAAACTTTATTTAAGTGACAGCAATTGTCAGCAAAATTTTTGTTGCCTAACATTTCCCAAGTAATCATTTTCAAATAAAAATAATAATATATTTTTACATCGGGATCTCAGTTATAAAATACTACAAGGAATGTATGAACCGCTTGAGAAAGTCGGGAAACTTCTGAGGGAAGTAAATTCAAATAAATGTTGGTTTAGTCCGAAAGCGCAAATCCAAAACATCCGATAAAATATAAATGTTTTTTTTTTTTTAAATCTAAAGACTTTAGCTAAGAAAGTTTGGTTATCACTTAAAAGTTCAAAATAAATTCAGTACATGATTTCTTGATTACAACGCTCAATAATTGTAGGTAATCCTAAAATCTTCTTATTAAGGTAAAATCTAAAACAGATAATAAAAATAAAATTAAAAATTGAGCCAAGAAATGCAGCTATAGTAAAAGCTATTCGTACAAAGCTGTATACCGCCGCATTTTGGGTAAAAATTTCCCCAGACGTACATGTACACGACCTCTCCCCGCAATCTAGTGCAATATTTTCGTTGAAACTTTTAAGATGAAATTTAAGATTTAGGGGGATATTATTGGAGAAATTTTTCAGAATTAAAGTATTTCAATTTTTATGATCTCTGAGATTAAGTTGAGGTGGTGCCCACCAGATGGATGTCACCCGGGAGGGGGGAGGACCGCCCCCTGTCGATAAAAGTTTTTTTGATTAAGCAAAAAGAAAAAAAAAATCCTTAAAGTTACGGCTTTAAAAAATTGAAAGAGCACAGGATTTGATCAACATCTGTTAGTTAAACATTAAATGGAAGAAAATTAATCTTATTATTTTTTCATAGAGATTTTTAAGTAATCTCACTTTAGAAATTGCAACTACTTAATAATTTGATTTTCAAATTGAATTTCTAACGTTAGTTGACATCTTAGGTTTACAATAAAATACATCGCGAAAATTTCATAAAAAGGAATTAATATTTCAATCTCTGGCTAGGGGTTTTCCCCCTTCCCATGAGGAAGGGGGATTTGAGGAAAAAAATAAATAATAAAAAAGCCGGAGTCGGACGTTTCAAAATCCAGGAGTCGAAGTTGGAATCGGAAATTTTCTCTGGACTCCGCAGAACTGGTTATAACCATTAATACTCAGCTCAATTATGTTATTCAGCAACCTTTAAGTTTATTTTTACAAAAAAAAAAAAAAAAAAACACCCGTATTTTTTATTCTGGCAATGAGATATGTATGAAAAATCTTTTACATCTATATGTTTAAAAATGGCTGTGCATGTGTGTTCTTTATACAAGTCCACAGTTTATGTAGTATTTTTTCCAAATTTGACTTAGAAGTCATTTGATGCTCAAAAATTCACATAGGGCGGGACGAGGGGTGAGGGGGGGATTCCTTATACAAATCCATAGTTTAGTCGGATCTTTGACAAATTGGGCACAGAGATTCGTTGATGCACAGGAATTTACATAGGGTTTCTTTCTGCATCTCTATGGGCAAAAAAAAAAAAAAAAAAAAAAACTCTAATGAAAAGGGGCCGAATTAACTCCCAATTTAAGGAGGGTTGAAAACGCCTATTAATGACAATGAATGAGCTTTAGGAATTTTTCAAAAAATGTAGAGGTCTAAATTGAAATTTTGAGTCACAAAATTGCTCTTTTCTACTCGTTGACTGCACTGTCAAAAATGAAACGCTCAATTTTGACGATTTGGCAATCCTCGAGCACTATTTCGTTATTTTCGACGATCCTTTCGTCACCAAATCACGTGATATTTGACAAAACCAGAAATCTCAACTTTTTGACGAAATTATTTCGTCCCGATTTCGTCATATTGCAGTGCATTCTGGGAGTTTTCGTTTCAGTCTTGTACTTGCTCGTTAAATTATCCTAAAGGATTCATAAAAAAGAGGTTAGTATTTATTAAAATTTGTATGTGCAATGTGCTTTTTCTTTTATTTATTGTTACATTTTTGTTTAGTGTTGTGTTTATAGTTGTGTTCAAAACACATTAAAATTGAAAACGAACCGTTCGATTTGGTTTAGAACTCTGTGTTTTTTGAACTAACTTTGAGTCACCTCCACGTTAGGCTTAACTAGCATTGTTTTTTTATTTGCAAAAGGAAATGTTGCTTGATTGACATTATTTTCCAAAAACGTACTTCCTTTATTTCGTTAAAAAAATGTCAAACATGACCACAGAATTTGTACAAATTTAAACTTACAAAAAAGATTCCACCGTAGCTAAAATAACGCAGATGATAAATATAGCGCTTTTATAAAAGGCATAGAACTTTGAAGCTTTTAATTTCACCGTTGAATATATTGCATGGTTATGTGTTTTCATTCTTCTCCATGAATTTTACAAAAATAATTCTGTAAAACAAAGTGTATTTTTTAGTTTAATAGTTCAAATTTTTTTTCACTGTGCGTTTTTATTTTCTTAAACAAATATGTACCCATTCCCCAATAAGTATTGATATTTTTTCTTCTGCCACTCTACATGTAATGTTTTATTCAATGTTATAATTTATACAGTTGCTCCCAAAAGTGTTCGTACACTTATCATTTTCAATGAAATATTGCTCTACCCATTAGTGAAATTAATATTTTGGAATAGGCAAACAATATTACGAAACTACATGAAATATTTTAATAGCAAAATAAAATATGATTTTGAAGAAATTAATAATCAAAAAGTATCAAGAACTTTATAACACAAAAGTGTTTGTAGAAAATATTTTAAAATTGTTTAGCAATCTTTGAATAAAACCGATGAAACTCGAGGAAAAAAAAAGCGCTTGACGCAATAAAAAATAAATGCAAATCGCTTGTATCAGCTTTTGGATCCGAAATGATACCCTCTTTTTTTTATGCTCGTAGACACCCCATGTTGTTTATATAATCTCTTTCCCTACGGCAGATGTTTCTAGCAATAAGTGCTTATGTTCATTATTTGTGGAGCCTTTTTTTTACTTGCATAAAACGTGAAGTAAAGTAAATATCAATTTAATACAAATCATTTTAAGTTAGAGAAGATATTAATTTCCGTAAAGAACTCTATCTTAGTGCTTGATATTTCAGCAGAATATTTTCAATATTTTTTTCAAATTTTCCGCAAATTAAATAAATTAATGAAAATAGAGTTTTAATGTTTAACCTCGATTTAAAAAAAAAATACATATATAGAACCATGTTTGAAAAAATAATGATAAGCATTTTTTGTTGTTTATTTCCACACTTAATAAACTAAATTTATAAGTTTTTCTATGTTAATTTGTATTGCATGATTTTTGATAATTATGAGTTTTTCTATTATACATAGTTTCTACGGCTAAAATTAATGCAGCATTAATTTTATTGCCATATTTCACGTTTCAAGGTATTGTCAACAAAAAATGAGAAATCCGGATCTACATGAAACCAGATTAAGAAGCATTTTATAGATGAACTATCAATCAATCCAAATGTAAATTGCAGTTGTGATTTTTGCTGGATGCAAAGTAAAATATCTGAAATTTTAACCGAACAGCTATACTTTCATTGAAAAATTGAAAGGATAATAATAATAAAAAAAAGAAAATCTATCGATATTTGTAAATTAGTTCTCAAGACACAAACAAAGAAAAGCACTATGTTATTGGGTTTCCCTGTCTTTCGCAACTCTTCTCCCTTGGCGTGTTTTTTATTTACTGCGTGAAAATTACATATTTTAGAAATCAAATATGCTTGGGGAAAAGGTAATACTTCCTTGGTAATACTCCCTCCGTCTCAAACTAGTCGAGCGACGTTTGAATATTTTTGTACCAGTGATTAATTCTGACGCTTTTATGATTTTGTTTGAATATTTTTTAAAGATTTCAAGGTACTATACTATCAATTAATCGAGTGTTGGAGCCCTTGGTTTTTGACTCTAATTTGGTAGTGGTTTAAGGAGGTAAGGCTTGGTAAGTAAATATTACTTATTGATAACATAACACAATAAAATTTCTGAAAAAAGTTAAAATAAATCGTAATCATCAGTTTCAGTACTACCTAATTTGTTAGTATCTTAATAGAACTAATTTGTGGTGGAGGGAGTTTTTCAGAAAACATTCGTCAAGAAAACTACAAATCTAAAAACGAAAATCGGGAGAAAACGGTGTATTTTGGCTGTCGGCTGAAATAAAAAATAAATTTAAAATCACAGATCAACAATTGTCGCACCCTTGTTTTTTTTTTATAGCTCAAAAAAAAAAAAAAAAAAAAAGAATTACGACTTGATATGCAAAGGAATTAACTAGTTTAATGGCTAAGTAATGCTGATTGTCGATAAATTGAAGAAACTCTAATTCCAAAACGCTATTCAAAAATTAATTTCAGATACCAACTTAGAGAAATCATTGTCTGTCTGCCTAAATAAAAATTTTGCCCATCCGCTGTAAAAATAACTCACTCTTGCAATCTGCTTGAAAAAATAGCTGTCACCGTCGAAATAATCATATTTTGAAAAATATGAAAATGAAATCAGATGCTCCTTAAAGTCTTATGAGAATCGTAGTTTTTTAACTAAAGGGGAACAATTTTGAAAGAAATTGTGGAAAAATGCTTTATTTCAGAAATAAGCTGCTGCATTTAATCGTAAAACTTGCATCGAAATAGAAAAAAGATCAATGTGCATGAGGGCATACACCCATGGACTTACACATTTACTTATTATACATATATTTTCTTTTTAAAACTCTTTAGGATGGATCCAACACCATGGAGATAATCAGAACCAAGACAGACGAAGATTTTTTCCATAATTATAACAATATTCAGAGTGTTCATATATTATACATTGATTTCGTGTTACACATGTTTGGAAATAATAATAAAAACTTAGAGGTAAAAAGCAGAGGTATATTTTATAATTATTTATCAAGCATTACACTAAATTTGTTTTACCAAAAGATTTATTTCACATCTGCATTTTTTTAAAATTCATATTTTCAAATACCTTTTGCAATTTTGGCAGAGAATTGTTTTCAAAGTATGAAGTATGAAATGCATGCAATAATGAAGTTCCTGTATTAAACATAAATTTTGCCAAATAAACATTCTACATACAAGCAAAATTAATAAAACAAATAACTGATTGGAAAAAGAAAAAGGTTAGCTTTTCTTAATATATAATCTAATTTCACTTTCTGTGTGTAATTTTAGAACAAAGATATTACTAATTTAAAGTTGTCCATTTTATTCTACTTTTTCTTTGCAATTTGTGGTATAAGTTGGATAAAATCTTTTTTTTTTCTGCAATTTTTTCATGCAATGCAATGAAGAAGAAAATCCCCAGCAAATTTCTCCCGCAGCATATATCGATGTAACTGTGCCATAAAAAGGTGGCACATGACTTATTTTTCAGAACCCAATGTCTGCTGAGGAGAGTAGCACTTTTATATTCCCAGTAGGACAGGGCGATATAGGAATTTCTACATCGTGACGCATCACGATCCTTACATCGCGATGTAGCGATTGCATCGCCATGTAGTCCAAACAGTTTGAAATATTCTTCCCGCTTTAGGGGCAAACCCCCCTTCTTCATTAGGGGGAGTTTTCCGTACAAAAATCCAGGCTTTTGTCAGATCTTTTTTCTAATTTGGCACATAGGTCCTTTAATCACATGGGGGTAGTACTCCATATGAATACTACCCCATGGGAAACTATCCTATGTGGATTTCCAGCATCAAAGACATCTGGGCCGAATCTGGAAAAGATTCGACGAAAACTGGATTTTTATAAGGAAAACTCCCGTGGAGTTTGGCACGCATAGCGGGACGAAAACTACAATATGGGAATTCCCAAGCATCAAAAGACAACTGTACCAAATTTGGAACAGATCAGGACGAAAACTGGGTTCTTATAAGATCCCCCCCCCCCCCCCGACACACACATGGTTTCCCACTCCATAGCGGGACGAAAACGCGAATTCCCGAGCGTCAAAGGACATCTGTGACAATTTTGGAAAAGTCCTGATAAAACTGGTTTTTTATAAGAAAACCCCCATTTTGTGATTGTCTCCCATAGCGGCGCGAAAACTACTTTATGAGAATTCCTGAGCATCAATGAACGAACCTCTATGCCAAATTTTGGAAAGATCCGACAAAAAATGAATTTTTTTTTCAAGGAAAACCCCTATTGGGGTTGCCCCCCCCCCCAATAGAGTGACGAAAGCTAACCTCCGTGAATTCCTTAACATCAAAGAACCTCTATGGCAAATTTTAGAAAAGATCGGACAAAAACTTTTTTTATATAAGGAGAACCCCCGATGCGGGGTTGCTCCCCCCCCCCCCCATCATAGAGGGTAGAAAACTACACATGTGTGAATTTCCGAGCATCAGAGGACCTCTGTTCCAAATTTGGAAAATATATGATAAAAACTGTTTTTTCGTAAGAACCTTCCCCCGTATGGGGGTTGCCCCCCATAGTGAAACGAAAACCACCCTATGAGAATTCCTGAGCATCAAATAACGAAACTGTGCCAAATTCGGAAAGATCCAACAAAAACTGGATTTGTTCTGTAGGAAAACTACCATAGGGGTTGCCCCCCCCCCCAAAAAAAAAGGGACGAAAACTACCCTGCGTGAATCCCCAGGCATCAAAGAACCTCTGTGCCAAATTTTGGAAAAATCCGACAAAAACTAGATTTTTTTCAAGGACCCCCCCCCCTCCCCCTTATAAAGTGATGAAAACTACCCTGCGTGATTCTTGAGCATCTAAAAACCTCTGTGGCAAATTTAAAAAAGATCGGACAAAAACTTTTTTTTAATACGAACAACCCTCAATGCGGGATTGTCTGTCCCCCCCCCCCCCCCACATAGAGAGACATAAACGACCTTGTGTGAATTCCCGAGCCTCCAATAACGAACCTCTGTGCCAAATTTGGAAAATATCCGACAAAAATTAGATTTTTTGAAAGAAAACCCCCATTATGGGGGTTTAATTAGATACCATGTGGAGTTTAATGTGCAATGATTTGTTTTACCTTTTTTAAGAAGTTGTTTGTTTGCATTTTTACATAAATAAAAATTTGCTCGACATATTTTATGTGCCTCTTTTTTCAACAATTACTTGTCTTTTTTTTTGATGGGGGGGGGGGGGACTGCAGGCCCGTTATTTCAATTTTTTCCCAAACATGGCAAAGAGTCTGTACTTAATAAAAATTTTACAGAAAACCAAGCAAAACGACGGCCAGTCATGTGTAAAAAACATGAATGTTCAAAAATCAAGACGGGAAGGGGGGGGGCGTCAATTGATCCCCTGACCCCATAAATGACGGGCCTGTGAAAGTGACCATACGCATTAAAATGGGAAACTACGGTGGTAAGCTTCTGAAGTTACAATTTGATCACACGCACACGAATCTTATAAAATACAGTCGAACCTCGTTATAACGAACTTAAGTGGGCCATTAAAATCGATTAAAAATGTGGTTCGCTTTTTTCCGAAAACCAATAAACAATAAGACAAGGATTGCAAAAAAGTTCATTTCAGCAGTTATTTATTTTAAGCGTGTTCAAATTAACGAGGTTCGACTGTATTCTGAAAAATATAAAAAAAAAAACTAATGTGCTCCAAGATAAAAAAAAAAGGAAATAAATTTTCTTAAAAAATTTACGAAATTAACGTCCTCATATATGACGAAATTAATTTGACGAAACTAATGCTCTCAAAACTACGAAAATGATTGTTAATTTGACGAAACTAGAATGAAGAAATATTTTGTTACATTTGACGAAATTCGCAATCCTCAAACCACTAACAAAAAGCAGTTTTCTTCAATTTGACGAAATGTTCGCTCGGAGCATATCCCTGGAAGTGGGTTTCGTCAAAAACGAAGAAAATTTCGTCCAAATTTGAAAGTCCCATTTTTGAGAGTGTGCTGTTTATTTAAATATTTTTAAAAAACTATTTTAAACTATTAGCCCAAAATTTGGTAATCGGAAACAACTTTGTGTTTTATCAAGATAACGATAAGAAGCACACGTTTGCGTTTGGTGCCTCAAAAAGTGTCCTTAAGCTAAGAAATATCTCCTCAATCGCCAGATTTAAACTTAATGGAACATATTTGGAGATATCTGGTAGCTAGATTACGAAAATACACCATTGAAACGAAAAGCGAACTAGAAACAGCAAGACTCGAAGTGCGGCTGAACACTTACTCAGAAATTGCACAAAAAAAAGAAAGAAAGAACTATGAAATCTATTCCCAGACGTTTAAAATCTGTTGTTGATACTGCATGATATTCTACTTAATAATAACTTTATAAAAAGTTAAATTATTTACTAATTTTTTGACATTTTTTCAAAGTGTACGAAGACTTTTGTGAGGTAAAATTTCCGGCAATTTTTGGTTTTTGATTTTTTAAAAATTATGTTTTAATGTTTTATTAAAAATTTTCATGTAGTTTTATTAAAAATAGATCATAGATCTTATAATAAAATACCTATTTCGAAATATTATTTCTAACTAATGGATAATGACCTATTTCATTGAAAGTCGAACACTTTTGGGAGCCACTGTATATTAAATATTTTATTGAAAATAAAAATAAATCATATTAATTTTGAAAACGTACTAAAAGTGTGGTTTAAATGATTTGCGGTTTTTTTCTTTATTTATTGTTATCCCGATACTTTTCCCGTTCTTTGAACTTGCAATTATCGTAAAATAAAACACGATAGATTACCAATACCCCATATTATCAAATTTAAATATGAAACATGAGATTAGAACAGAAAAAGAACAATATCGAATTTTCGAAGAAACGCTTTAAGCTCATCCAGACATCCAAACTTTCTATTTTATTATTTGTAAAGATTCTTTCTTATGACAATATTACAATAATTATGTTTTTTACAATATAATCAAATTTCAACTTACGATTTTGAGCAACAGTTTAAAAAAAATAAAAATTAAGAAAAAAAGAGTAACTGGCATATCGCTTTTGAAGAATTCGCCTGAAAAATAACAACAAAAATTAATAGAACTATTCTACTGCTACATTTTTTTAAAATCGTTTGCTAAATGTTGCTTGCGTTTGAACATCAGTTTTAAATAATAATTTTGAGTAAGAACGGCTAAAAAATTGATTATGGTCATATTTGCCTATAACTGAAATAGTTACTTCTACTTGACCAGTTATGTGAGCATTAGCTTGAAAGGATCTTAAGTACTTAATGGCAATGAAATACCTATATGATAAAAAAAAGCTAGTGAATGTGTACGTACGAATAATTCTGCAATCTGATAAAAAAAAAGCAATGCCAAGTCCTTAAGAAACCCGTAGAAAACGCAAATGCAAAGAAAATTCACTTGTGGTGACTGAGAAGCATTAAAATAATAAATTACTCTGAAGACTTTTGTGTTGATCTGACTTGGGTGTTTGGAAAAGAAAACGTAGTGGAGTTTTTCTTGAAAGTTGCTACATTGAGAATCCACTAATGGTACTCCTAGAATATCGATTGCATACTTGAGATTAGCAATACGAGATAATCCTGCCGATTACTTGTTAGGTGCCCATAACTAGCAATTTGCCCCAATTACGTTAGTTGAATTCATTACGCATCATTTTGTGTCTGTACAATTCTCAAAACAAGTGAAAGGATTACAGCAGGAATGGACAATGCTTGCCCATAACCAAATGAACATAAAATTCTTCAACATATTTTTCTTTTCTATTTATTAGTTCTTCAATGTATTAACATAAATAAACAAATAAAAGTCATAATTTCGTGCGTTTTTTGTTTGCATTACAAGCGATTTTTTTTTTCTTTTTGTCAAAAAGTAGATGAATTGGAGTTAACATTGGAATTGGCATGAACTTGCATAGACCCTTCAATAGTAAAGATTTTTTTTTATTCTTAAATATATACACCAAAAAAAAAAAAAAAAGAAAGAAAAAGAAAAAAGCAATTCAATAACTATTCTCTCGGCAGCAACTTTAGTGTTCCTTCACGATCGCCTGGTGCTAGCTTGAACGACTGCAGTATTGAAGCAATAAAAATGAAAACTTCCATTTGAGCTAGAGATTCACCCATGCAAGATCGTTTACCTGTAAACAAGAACGTTAAATATAATAAACCATTTGTCTTTGTTTTCATACAAAATGTGAGAAGGCAAAGTTGTGGAAGCACAAAATCTCAAAATGTATGTTGTATGCACGTATTTTGGAGTTGACAAATAACTTTTACTTTTAATGTTTAGATGTTTTAAAAGAGGTTCTTTTACTTCGGCTACTGCTTTCAACTCAAAGCTCAAAACCGTTTGCCATTAAAAAAGGGATTCCTTGTAACTCCAAAACATGGGCATGCGATATATTTCGTTATGTTGTAAGTCACAACATTATTATTTCATGCTCATTTAATGCTGTGAGAATTGAGGAGAGTAGAAAAAATAAATAAAAGGATCTTTAAAAGTTATGTTCTGCACTTTTCGTAGTCATGTTTGCGTACTTTACGGCTCATCTTCCAACAATCAGTCATAGCCCTGATGAATTTTTCACCGACTAAGTCAAGCACATGATACGGTGCTTTCGTCCCTCTTGTTAAAGGATAGACTTATAATGACTTAACACTCATAGCAATGTCTTTTTACCCGACTGCGCGTGCGCGACGCAAAGGAGGGTAATGTGTCTAATGTACGTATATTTGTTCCTATGGTGTCGTTGTAGAGGCTAAAAGCCTTGGCCAATTTTGGTAATTCTTACGTCAATCGATTTGTCTTAACCTTGGGAGTGTCACTAAACACATGACAGTAATCAAAATTCACCATATCAACAACCAGTTGCCATTTTGTCAGTTCGGGATCGTGTCGCACGCTACCTGCGTGCGATACAGCATGCGACAAACGCAGGTAGATTTCGCTGCCTGAATTTTTTGTTTTCTAAGTCTACTAGTTTAGCCATAGTGGCAGAGTAGACTAAACGATTGTTTCTCACACTTGAGGCGGTGGGTTCGACTCCCATTCTCGCTCCGGATGTACTTTCCCCTCTTTCTGATGTAAATTTTTTCATGTGTTATTAATATGTATTAGGTACTGTAATAAAAAATATATCATGCGTACGACGAGAGACAAGACATTCAGATTGCAGTCCTCATCAAAATAAAACTGTGCAATTAGCACCAAAAGAAAGAAAGTCTACTAATTCAATTTTCATCTCTAGCATGTTGCATTTGTTTTTGTCGTGGTTCAGGGAACTGAGTTTCACGACGTGTACTTTCTTGACGGGCTTTTTTAGTTTCGCAAGAAAGATATGACTGATGACGTTTCCTAGCTCGCGTCATCATGAGTAATACAGGCTGTTTATATAGCTGTGCTGTGGTTGACTTAAGTTCGCGCATTTTTGCTGAAGGTCAAGCACATGTAGCTTTAAGCCGAGTTAGGTCCCTAGAGGGACTAATTATCAGTAGTTTAAACCACTGAGAATTACTTAATAAACCTCACGATACAAACTCTCTCAATGAAATGACAAGATTGCGAAATGTACCGTCTTATAATCAAAATAACTAAATCAATGTAAATTAACTAAAAAGTGTAAAATAAAAAATTATTAAATAAAAACAAAAAACCCGATTGCGTAAAAACCAAAAAAAAAAGAAAAAGAAAAATGAATAAGCCCAGTAGCCCATTCAAATTTTACGGGTTTCCTTGATTCAGAAAGGAATGCGCCCTGACTGTTGATCCTTCCATTCTGCCTTTGAATTTATGATTTGTGTTATCTGTGTACGATTATAAAACTATTTCATTAGTGTAGTTATTCAATAGTGCTTAATAACATTCTAAACTACTGAGCTTATACATTTTTCTTTTTAGTTCTTTTGGTTTTTACGCAGTCGGGTTTTTTGTTTTTATTTAATAATTTTTTTGTTCCAAGTGTAACCAAGTGTTTCAATAGCGTAATCAACCAATCACGGTCTTTGCGAAAATGGATTTTGATGGAGTAAAGGACACTCAACCAATAAACGTAAACTAATATATTGTTACAGATTTAGTAAACAGCTATTTTTATGCTTTTTAATGCTTAATTTGTTGTAATCTGCTAAATTTAGCATGTATTGCACGAATCCTCCTCACACAAAACTACATTACTTCTTCGCCGTAGTTAACCTTAGTTCAGTGGGCATTGTTTTTGGTCCCGACGTTGACGAGAAATCACCAAACGCGTTGCTGAATTTGGCGACATTTTAAACTTGCATACAGCCAAATTATTTCAAACCTAACAGATAACTCCAGTAACCTCTAGAATTTACTGTAATATTGCACAATATTGTTCCAAACCTTAATAAATAATAGTTTTGTTTATATCATTTAGTCTAATAATCAGTGGTGTGCTAAATTTGTTTTAGCTATAAGCTTGTTGGCACTCTCAGCTTCAATGAGATGACATCAGCCTCCAACTCAGTTACTGATGTTCCAAACTGATGAGACCATAACAAGGATGAAACTGTAGTCTCTAGATGTCATAACCGGGTTGTCGGTATACTGCATGTCATTTAGTATAGTTTTCGCTTGACTGTGTGTTTAGAACTGTACTGCTCGAGCTATGGTTTTGTTAGTCAATTTTTTATTGTATTCCGAATTGAATGCTTGCGTACTGTCGTGTCTACGGTATTTTATGCGATTTGCTTAACTGCTGCATATATTTTAGGTATCATTAACGGCTTGTAAATATTCGCAAATACATTTTCTGTGTTTTTAAAAGAAGTGAGTCGTATATTTTTCTAGTATACATCAAGTAAAGGCGGACACACTTTAATACATGGAATGACTTACGCCGAAAGTCTACGACAGAAAGGGCACTGTTTTCGTAATCGCAGGAAACCAGCATTACTGGTTACTGTTGTGTTAGAAATAAAAATTTTGTTAATTTTAAGTATATTTTTGCATAGATTCACCAAAATGAAACTAAAGAGGCCCTATGTTTCCTTTTCTTGTTAAATTTGTACTTTTGTTTTTTAAATCTTTGCATCGTTTTGTTTAAGCATTTTTACCCCATGCAGGGCATAATTTGGATTAGAGCTCACGGGAGTTTAGTTCCTGTAAAACTGCTTTTCATTTTAATGTGAATTTTCCATATTTCTCGAAAATCAGGCTATTTAAGTGTATTCTGCTTCACGGGCTTATATTTTTTAATTAATCGGGGCAAATGACACGGCGGGAAGAATGGACAGAGCTGCATTTATGCCGCAATAAAGTTTTAAAATATTTTATATTGTCCAGTGGGTATAGCAGCTTTAGACTCTTGTTGTCACATCAACTACCCAAGCTCAAAATAATTTTTCACATTTTATTTCGGAGTAAAAGCAGCGCTGTCCCACTCCTTCCGACTCTTTCCTAAATTACTTTATTTTTAAGAAATCCACTTGTTTCAAAACGGGCAATCCATTGAAATAATTTTGAGTTATTGATTCTACATGAATTGTTCTTACCCACACCAAATGGATACGGTCCATCCCGTTTAATTCTCTTCCCGTCCGGTGTTACAAACCTCTCGTAGTCAAATTTCTCCGGATTTGGGAATATTTCTGGATCCCTGTTAATACTCCAGAGATTTGCCACGATTGTACTCCGACGAGGAATCCTGTAGTTCAAAATACTTGTCTCTTCTAAAAAATTAACAATTATGTATGCTTTGAAGTTAAAATATATTAATAATTAGAAAAGTACATTTTTCGAAAATTTCTTTTCTTATTTTTTGCCTGTGCGCTTAATAATTCTAAGTTAAAGAAGGCAGCAAATCAGTTCAATTGTCTAAAGCTCAAATAGGAGAAAATATGCGTTGCGTGGAAATATAGTGATAGCAGTAAATTTGAATAGGAGTAAATAAAAGTATTTAAAGAATACATAAAAGTTACTTTAAGCGTCTGCTTTCTTTTTATTGGTATTTTCTCCAACTCACCCTTATTGACAAATTTGTTGCAAATTTAAAACGTAAATAATTAAAATCGCTCACGTCAATAAATTACATGGAACTACACTGGTGGACAATTGCTAATAGTAGGGGAGATAGCGACAGTTTTTAATACATTATTTATATAAGGCCAGAATTTTTTTAAATATTAGATTAGTTTACTTAAAAGAAGAAAACGCGAGTCTACCAAAACGTTATCGTTGCAATAATTAATAAAAAATTTTGCAATATGTTGCAAAAACTTGTGAAATTGTCTTATATATATATAAGGCTGAAACTCGGTAATATTATTGATTACGTATAAACATAACGAAAAATATATGTCTACCGCGTCCGAAGCGTTGCCGTGCCGTGTCTACCACCCACGCAAGGTGCGAAAAAATCAGTCAATTTTGACTTAAATATATAAGCCTAAAATTTTTTTTAGTAACTGTATACAATGTATAAAATATAAAAACAAAAGTCTACCAGTTGTGTTATGTTGCAAAGGCATGATAGACGTCACGGAATGTCGACCTCGTACCTCTATGTACCGTTTATCGGGCCGCTAGCGCTCACTCGAAAAAGTTTGCTTGTCGTCGCGAAATTTCAATAAATAAAGCTGATTTATTTTTTAATAAATAGTTTAAATCCTGTTTTTATTAAAATTTTTAGTCTACCGTGACTAAGAGGTTGCTTAGTCTTTGGTAGACGTTGCTTAAATTATAAAGTAGTTGGAAAAGTATGAATGATTTAAGCATATTAAAAAAAATAATTTTAACATTGAAACGAAATTTAAAAATATTTTATTAAAATTAAAATTATGTACAAAATTATAGTGAAGTTCATTTTTCATTAATAATGTCTTGACCTCTTAAATTATGCTTCTTTTATTTATTTATTTTTTATGATCAAGTACTTATGAAATAAATTTTTTTGCATCGATCTTACATAATAAATAATTAAAAATAATCAAATAAACAGTTCTTTACATATTAATTATTCTTTACTAATAATAAAGCTGAAAGTCTCTCTGTCTGGATGTCCGGAGGATGTCTGGATCTCTGTGGCGCGCATAGTGCCTAGACCGTTCGGCCGATTTTCATGAAATTTGGCACAAAGTTAGTTCGTAGCATGGGAGAGTGCACCTCGAAGCGATGTTTCGAAAATTCTACGTGGGAGGCAGAAGGCTATGCTTCGAATGTAACATCTTTTATTGCTTGCGGTAATTGTTTTCAGTAAACCATTTAAAAACTTTTCAGTTGTCCTCAACTTTCCACCCACAATCAAGAGGTGATAAACTTGTCAGATTTTTAAAATGAAAATTTGTCCAAATTTGCGAAATGCAAGGTGTTCTGAGGAAATGTTCACGAAGTTCAGACTAACATAGGGTTAAGGATGACGGATCAAAACTCTTCACGTTTTCGAGAATTACTTTATCTTTTTTTCAAAATTTTTATACTCTTCTAAAAACGTCATGGTTCATCATTAATTCTTTCCATTTTATTTTGTCTGTACATTCGGCGCACAACTCTTCCAAAATTTCGAGTTGTATTCGAATTTGCGACATGCATTTTACATTGTGCGATGGCTTACTCAAATTTGTTAACGTTCCTGTGTATTCTTCCGACTTTGTAAATAGAACGTAAGGTCGAACTTTTCCTTTTCGGAAAAAGCCGGATTTTGATCGCAACCAGTCATTGCGAGTAAAGCAACCAAGGCGGAACAAACGGTTTCTCCTAAATTCTTGTTAAGTTCAGAGACATTGATACCTCTTAATGATTTTCCAACGCCAACTTCCATCCAGACCTTTATTTAAGAATTCAAAAACTTCATGTTAGCCGATATTATAACTAATACATCAGTACCTGAACATCGTAGGTGGACGTCATATGGAGGCTGCAGCTCTCCAAAAATTAAAGATGGTAAATCATTTTTGTGTCGGATTTTTCGCGGTCTGGGGCACGATTGAGTATGATCGACTATTTTTACAACTTTTCTGTTGATGGTTTCAAATCTATAACACTGTTTGTAGTTAATATACACAAATTTATCTTCAAAATAAATCGCTTTGCTATCTCGTTCCCAGTTTGTTAGTAAATATTCTAGCAAATCTTCTTTAAAAGTAATATTTTTTAATTGATTCAAAAGTCAGAGGGACGTGTTGCAGAGTCTCCTATCTGAATTTTTAGACCTCTGTGAATTCCGCTTAATATATCGTCGCCGCAGAACAACAGTAAGATATCTTAGTGTTATTTCTGGAATTAGATATCTTACTGTTGTTCTGAGGCGACGATATGTTCGTTATCTTTTATGGAAGGAAACGGGGTACGTGTCGAAAACAATTACTACGAATACTGGTGAACATACTTAATAATTTTCTCAATATCATTAGATGATGGAATTTCTTTCATTAAATATAATAAAAAGAATCCATCATAGATGAGATATTTTGGTTGTTCAGAATTGATGTTTTTTAAGCACTTTTATTACACTTGGCCTGATTGTCATGGAGTAATCTGAGGCGTACTTTTGCTTATATTTCAACAACTAGATTACTAAGAGACTTCTGGATTTTACTAAATGATTTGCCTAATCTTAAGGTACAACTTAAGGCTGAAAATTTAAAATTCTGAAGTAACATCATTATTTCTGTTAGGATGGAAAATAGCAAATTTGATGTAATTTCCCCATTAAATGTTTAAATATAAAATCCCTTGTTACAAATTTTGTTGCCTTGCAAATGTAATGTTAATAGTAATCATAATGAAAATTTTGAATCAAGTCCTCTCTGGAGCAAGAATGAAATTTATTCACTGACGTTGCTTTCTTAGGGTTTTTATCCTCATCTATGCATCTATGCCAATAATCGATAATGGGGCTAAGTAAAAAGACGTATTAGGGTCTTTATCCCAAGTTACTTATATGTTGTGAACCATTCTTTTGCGTATACTCAGCAACTAGACCACTTACAGACTTCAGAATTTTATTAAATGATTTGTTTAACCTTAAGGTACAACGTAACGCTAAAAAATCAAATTCTAAAGTAAAATTTTGTTTGAAAACGAAAATGTTTAAAATAACAGATTTTTTAAAAAAAAAATAACAAACACTTTTCATAATGCACTCAAAAGGACAAAATAACTTTTCTGGGTCAGAAAGGACAATTTAAGGGTTCCTGTAGTTTTTAATTCTTTGAAGAAAAATATTTCACAAACGAAGAAAAGTGCGCTCAAGTCATTTTAAACCAAACTTTCCCATTAAGGAAAAAAAAATGCGTATTTCAACACTCAAATTTATGATTGAAAGCTAGATAATGGTAAAACATTCTCTACATGACTAGAACCGCACTTTTCTTCGTTTGTGGTGTCATTTTCTTGGAAATTTTTGAAAACTACAGGAATTCTTAAATTGTCTTTTCTGACCCAGAAAAGTCATTTTGTACTTTTGAGTGCATTATGAAAAGTGCTTATTATTTTTTTAAAAAATCTGTTATTTTCCAGTAAATGCAGTAAGACAGATTTTTCAGTTCTGCAGATGGCTATTATCTGTTGACCCAATTTAACATATGCTAAAGAAATATAAACATCAGCAGCAATGCTATCGCCGCGAAGCACTGGATCAAGTTTGCTCCAAAATGGCGGATGCGTCGGCTCCTCCACTATAGGGGGCTTACTCAGGCCCAGGCCCCAGACCCAAGGTTATTAAAGGCGTGTCCTTCCCTTCTCCTTTCTTCGCAGTAGATGAATAAACAGCTTTACTTCCTCATTTACGAAATGTATTTGAAAAGGTGATGATTCAAAATATTTTTGAAGAAGTTAAAATATATATATATATGAATAAGTAACAAAAGTATGAATATCAATTTAAATATGATAGAAAATTGTAATCGTGAAAAAAAAAATAATAATTGAAAAATTTCCATTTATAAAGAATGAAAAGATAAAATAATCATACTTTTCCAACTACTTTATAATTTAAGCAACGTCTACCAAAGACTAAGCAACCTCTTAGTCACGGTAGACTAAAAATTTTAATAAAAACAGGATTTAAACTATTTATTAAAAAATAAATCAGCTTTATTTATTGAAATTTCGCGACGACAAGCAAACTTTTTCGAGCGAGCGCTAGCGGCCCGATAAACGGTACATAGAGGTACGAGGTCGACATTCCGTGACGTCTATCAAGCCTTTGCAACATAACACAACTGGTAGACTTTTGTTTTTATATTTTATACATTGTAAACAGTTACTAAAAAAAATTTTAGGCTTATATATTTAAGTCAAAATTGACTGATTTTTTCGCACCTTGCGTGGGTGGTAGACACGGCACGGCAACGCTTCGGACGCGGTAGACATATATTTTTCGTTATGTTTATACGTAATCAATAATATTACCGAGTTTCAGCCTTATATATATATATAAGACAATTTCACAAGTTTTTGCAACATATTGCAAAATTTTTTATTAATTATTGCAACGATAACTTTTTGGTAGACTCGCGTTTTCTTCTTTTAAGTAAACTAATCTAATATTTAAAAAAATTCTGGCCTTATATATATTGTCGTAAAATTTCGGTCGCTATCTCCCCTACTATAAGGACAGAATCCAATGGGCTATGTGGCGCGTAAAAAAGTAAGTGTAATTCGATGCCAAGCGAAATAAACTAACGCCAAAACTCTAGAACATTGCAATGACGATAATTTATTGTGTTCTGAAATCCAGAAGGCGTTAAAAAGTGTTTAAAGGACGAAACGATCATTTTGGCCTGAATACGTAAAAGTGAATAAATGTAATTACCGCCCATAGGCGTACTGGCGTAAGATGTCTATGGGATATGGCTACCATGGAGAGCAATGCAAGCTTCAACAAACATTATCCAGCAGCTAATGGGGTAATTTATCCCATTCTTCTGTCAATCACGGATAAGGGTGTTCTTGCTTATTGGAGAGCATTGTCGACCAGCAACTGCTCCCCAAGGCATCCCAAACATTTTCAATATGATTCAGATCTATAGAACGTGCTGACCATTCGATGGGTGGAATATTTTGAATGAGCTAGACACTCCTGGACGGAAATTGTTAATGACATGTGTTACGTTGCCATCTATGAAAACGAATTTATCGCCCACTGCACGTAACACGTGCAGAACACGTAAACAAGATGCAGTAGAACAACATTAATGTATCACTAGGCGTCATAGTCTTGTTTGGAAGCACCCAAGCGACGTACAGTCATTGATCATAATCGTATCCATACCATGACACAACTTGTAGGATACTAGCTCTTTTCTTTTATTTTTGCCGGCTTGTATGCTGTACCACTCTCGTGCCAGGTTAGTTGTCGTCCACAATTAGACGACAGACTGAACCTGCGATCATCTGAGAACAGTACACAAGCGAGGTCGACTTCTCTCCAAATGCGATGCTGAAAACATCATTACAAACGAGCAAAACGCTGACTTATAGAGAATGGGATGTACAAAACAAGATGACGAGCATATAGTCTTACTGCATTCAAACATCTGGCTACAGTTTTTCGGGATATTTACTTGCTAGTAGCAGCAGGAAACTGCTTTGCTACCTCAGTAGCTGTGTTGCGCTGGTTCCTTTTTTTTTTGCTAGCACTAAGTACCAATGTTCTGCTGACGTCGTATTGCGTACACGACCTCCCTCCATGGCATTTGCTACACATTCCATTTATTTGAAATGATTTCCAAACTCTAGAAACAACCCTGTGGCTGACGTCGAACTACCTGCCAACATCTAATTTTTTCTGCCCTGCTTCGATGTTGAAAACCACACTACCACCTATAAAATCATTTAAAGGATGGTGGAAAGGCAATGCTCATCACGCACCCAATCCTTTATATTGCTTATCAGCACTATCACGTGACCAGCAACGTCGTTGAGTCTAAAATTTGCATATCACAACACGTCTTACTATGTCCCGAACTTACACTAATTTCCATATTTCGTTGCTTTCCATTTTGTGGTGGCTAACGCTGCTATTGCCATCCGTCCTTAGCAATTGTCCACTTGTGTGTAACACCTCATAAAATTTTAATTGGCAACTTATGTAGTAATATTGTAAAAAATGCATATATTACTCAATTTATTATATCAAGTAAAGCGGTTTTATACTTGCCAAACAAACGATTTTTTTTAAAATTTTTTGTCGATGTAATGTATTGATTTTAATAAGCTTATTATTTATTTTTCTTTTTTGAAAGCGATTAAAGATTTTTTTTAGTGGGAAAAAATATAAAAGCTCCTTTTTTAAAAAAATGTCACTACTTTTTTTTGTTCGTTTATTTTTAGGCACTTTTTTTTTTTTTTGAATGAACAAGGAATATTTTTTTCTAAAATCAACTTAAAATGTTAAAAAGGCAAGTTTGACATAATTTGCAATAAAGTTGACATAATCAGCTAATTTTTAAAAACATTGATTAGATACTAGAAAGTCGATGTTGATATACGAAAGAGTAAGTTCGTTTAGTTCTGGATGGAACTTCTTGTTAATACTTCCACTGCACATATCTCGTATCAGAACTAAATTTTTATGTCAGATTAACAAGCCAAACTACTAGCTTTTTCATTGGTTATCTTCCGAAGTTCACGCACATACGTACACTTAAATAGTACGTAGTGAAAATGCATATGTTTCAAATACTGCAAAACGTATTAATAATCACAATAAATCAATTAAAAAGATTTTCTACTTGCCGAAATTACTGTACTGTGTCGACACAAAAAATGGCGATGCACATCGGTATGCTTCTTGAAGAACTGCGTCAAAGAAAGGCAAATTTTGGCGATCCATCCATGATGGTAATCTCTCACGACCAACTACATTGTCTAGTTCTTTCTGGGAAACTTCTTGAGCACGTGGGCATTTGCTTAGTTCAAGCATCAAGCTCCAAATGGCACTGCTGATAGACTCGGTTCCCTCCAGGAACAGTGCCATTGCATTTCCGCGTAATTCTTCCACTGAAATAAATTATATTTAATATAAAATCCAGTGATAGTATTTATCATGGCTAAATGTTTGGTTAAAACAGGACACTGAAAAAAAAATCAATGCTTTTTGTAGGTTTGTTCGATAAGCGGTATCCTCCTTCCCTCATGGTAAAGTGAAACGAATGCTAGAGCCCACTATAAACTTATATAATAAATTGACGTGAACTCTGACTTTTACTCTCTATTTTATCCCAGCAATTGACAAAAAAAAGTTTTTTTTTTACGTAGTTCTCAAATAAAAACAAAAAGAGTTACTTATTATTATTTTTTTAAAAACAAGATAGCAGTTTCGTTCCTGTATTCTTTAGTTTGGTACCAAAAAAAGGGCTTATAATGTTGTCTTTCTCATTGCTCTAAATTAGTAATTTGTAGCTTTGCTCATCCTAAATGTGCACAGTAAATAATATGTGTAAACATTGTACGTTTAAAAAAAAAAAACAAATGTAAAAATTTGAAAAGTGAAATCAGAAGTTTTAAGACGACATAACAAAGTTCAATTTTTAAGTACTTATGTTAAATATAGATGCTATATTGTCACTCAAACAAGGACTTTGCTTTCTCAGCTATTGCAGCTAATCTTCAGTGACATTAGGGGAAGGGACGGAGCACAGGGGTTCGGCATTGAGCTTCAAAAATGCAAGTTTGGATGATCTTCGATGACATAATGTATCAGAGGCTCTCCTCCGGGATTGTTTCGGAATTGAAGTCTTAAAAACACAGTCGTAGTCCACCTCTGATAAAAGGAAACGAGGTTGGGATTAGGACATTTCTATCAGTTTTTTTTTATTTAATTAAAGGTCCAAAAACGTAACTTCATTCGATCCTCTATGATATTGGGGCGAAAGGACACCCTTCCTCGGAAATTTTCCGAAGGAAAATTGAAAATTCCTTTTTCGTCTGAAAAAACACATTGTATACCTACTATCTTTGAAAATGCTAACGGTACAGATGGCATTGGAACAATTGGCGTATGATGGAAGTTGGTGCTTAGCACGTTCACACACAAGAAATGTTCTCTCGACACTGCTTTTTAAACGTTTTTCCACAAGTAATGTTTTGCACTTAGGGCACTATGATTGGTACTTCTACTACTCTCCAACCATGTGAACTATGTAAAGTTAGTCCAAGTTTATCTTCTCTCGTTTTAGTCTTAGTCTTTTATAATGATCTTCCTTACAAATGCACTGGCAGTTTTCGTCATTCACCAGCATTCGCTATTTGTGATTTTTTAATCTGACAATCAATTCACGTAAGAAAAAAGTGGGTACTGCCATTCGAAACTTTTGAATTTATCTCGCTGTAATCGTAACCGTGAGCACTGCATAGTTTCAAGTCCTTACAACCTCAAGCGTATACCTTCAAAGAGCCATGTCTGAAATTTTGGTTCGATGCGTTCAGTAGATACGTCACTAGTGTTTCCTAAGTACGAGAAAAAATTTTTTTGCACCACCCTGTACTTTTAGAGATTGATATCATTGTATTTAAGAGCAGTTTGGGGGTCAAATTTGCTGTAGAAATAGTAAATGAATGAAACAAAATATATCAAATATGCTTACTTGAAAACGTGCTTTTGTCCAGTTTCCCATTCTTACGTAGATCATCCATGTGCTTTATGTATTCGTCGACATAATCTTTTCGATTTTGCTCGTCATATTCTTTTACATGCTCATACACAAGTCTGTCGGTAGCATTGTGGACAACATCTCGTCCCTGCTTGACTTTCTTCAGCTCGGGTAGAAACAGAAGTGCAAAACTGTACCAGAAAGAAGATGATCATTGATCTGAAGCGGAAGAAAGACTAAACATGTTACTAAAATGACATTTCAAAGTTTAAATTTGTAGAGGGGAAAGCACAATTTCGAATAAGGATTATTTAAAGAAACAATGTCATTAATGATACTTTCACGTAAGATTCGATGAGCAGCATCAGCTAAGCGTACTACTAACCCTTTGGTCGGACTTATTGAAGTATGAGTACATTTTTTTTTAAATTGTACAACGGTAGTGTTGAACCACAGCTCACAGATTTGTGCATAATTGCGCTGTGTTAATGAAAAAAGACCTCATTTTAAAGTACACTTTTAAGAAAATTAATTGTTGGAGTCTTTTTACTTCCTTTTACAAAAAAGGAAGCATTGTATTCGCGAAAAAAATTTCACTCAAAAATCGCCTTAATTTCTATTTTTCTCACCCCCGAATGAATGATGAGTTTTTCTTTTCGACCCGACCACAGATGGGTATATGTCCTGGAACGTACAGACACCCGAAATATCCATTTTGACGCGACCCCCGAGTTAATTACAATGAATTTTCTCGTGACGTTCGTATGTACGTATGTATGTGCGTATGTATCTCGCATAGCTCAAAAACTGTATGTCCTAGAAAGTTGAAATTTGCTACGTAGATTCCTAATGGGGTCGAGTTGTGCACCTTCCCTTTTGGTTGCATTCGGATGTTCCTAAGGGGGTCTTTTGCCCATTTTTGGGGGGAATCATTGTTAATTTCGATGTAAACTCAAGTGGTGTTATAATTTGTCGGACACTTGGCGACAAATTTGGCGATTTTTTAAAATTTGGTTTCAATTTGGCCACTGTCGGTGATATTTAGAGAGTAACCAATTGAATCACATTAAAATTGCCAATAATGGGGAAATGATATTAAATTGGAATAAAAGGAAGTCATGTGATGCACCCATCACCTCGTTTTTTTTTCACTTTCAAACATTTGTTCAGGCTATATACAATGCAGCAGAAAATTCTATCCTACTAAGACAACCTGGGATTCAATAATCAAGTTCAACATTAGTTTATTTCTATTTTATACATTATAGCAAAAAAAATCGCCGGGCAGGGAACGCTTTTTCTCTCCTGTTCTTTCTTTGTGTGAATGATTGCCTATGCTGTAAACGGGCATGTGTGTACTGTGGAAGTCGCACTTCACACATCAACGAGGGAAAGATCTTATTCGTGTATATGACCTTATTTTGCATACCCACCTTAAATATATATTGATGCCATGGACACTTCACGGCACCCCTCGTATCTTCCTACGGCGCTCAGTTTGAGAACCCCTGCTTTAGTATTTAAACGATCTCAACATTTACTAACAGTTTGTCAACAAATGCAAAATATACTCACTCATATGCCTTTCCAAGCAGGAAATATTTCTTCGTTACAAAAACGTCTACAATCTGCTCTAGACCTTTGACGATTCCTTTAAAAGCCGAGTCTTCCTTCTTGAATTTCTTATTAAACAAAATGTGCGAGATGATAGGGCTAGCGGCAGAAGCAATAGAGTATTTTGCATCGACAGATTTCCCTTCCATTTCTCGTAATTCTTTCAGCAATTCTCGGACTTCTTCTTGAATTCGACTTTCTAACTCTATTTTGCCGAAACCAAAATTTTTTGCGATCTGTAGAAAGAAACGCCTTTGATCTTTCCAGGTCTCTCCTTCCGAAGGGGTGACGCCTGATTACGTTTTAATGAAACTATTTTAATAGTTAATAGTAATAAAAAGTTTGAGTACATTGACATATAAATATAATTTGAAAATTTTCTCCGTTGACGAAGCAGTTTACAACCCACTCTTTACTTTTTTTTCTTTTTGCTGTTCAATATTTGTCTTTTCTATGTTGTTAAATGTTAGTTTATTTTTTATTGTTATTTAAGTGTACACTTACTTTAATGCAAACATGTTCGTGAAACATTTACAAAAAAAAGAACATATTTAGAAATCATTTTCGGCAGTGAGAAACAAACGGATGTAACTGGATATTTTCAAGTTTTGGGTAAAACGTATTTAAATATAACATCCTAGGTAAGCTTTCATTGAAATTTTTTTCTAACTCATGCTGTATAGCAGAAACTACCAGGGCTACTAGTGTCATCTCTAACCCCAAGACAGAAGAGAGGTTCACCTACCATGTGTACTGGTTATCTCCAAATTTTCAATTTCGCTACTTACATCGCTTTGCTTCTCGCTGCCTCATTTAATGTTTTAGCTGCATTTTGCGCTGGTTAAAGTGTATAACATTTTATTTTTCATCTTTCCTAATCATAGATAACTAATATATTATGTTTAATTATAACATTTAATTAATGAAGCAATTCGGTTTTTTGGTTTTTTAAACATCTTTGAAGTTTGTAATTTTTGAGCACTTGTCATTCTATAGAGAATAACTCTAGGCAATTCAAAATCCTTTGGATTTCAATTAATGAAGGACAGTTTTTAACGAACAAACAAAGTAGAAAACACGCACTTAAAAACCTCAAATAATTCTGAACATAAAACCAGATGGTTCAACTTTTCCTTAAACAATCCAAAAAGTGGGAAAATTGCAGTTGTATTGATAATAGAAACTATTTTTTTTTAATTCGATTTTTTTCCTTTGATATTATTTTTGAAAAAGAAAATAAAAGTATTAAATGATGAGATTAATAGTTTGTTTCATATTCTAGTCATAGAACGCATTTATGGGGAAAAACCATAAATTTAGAATTTTATACATAAGAATTTTCAATTTTCATGTTTTTACTGTTTTTCTTAAATTAAAAAAAAAAAAAACAAAGCAACTGACTTACTTTTATGGCAACTTTTATTCATATTATGGTTTTAAATGAACTTATTCGAACAAAACTTTTACTTCTATTCAGGATTTTTTACTTTCGATTTGATACTCTTTTCTGGTTTCACTTATGATAGTTGCCCATTGACACATTGTTCATGACTGGTCCAAGTTGCCTATTGTTTGAATTACATTACTTCTTTTGTAAAATTTATGTGTTATTCTGAATTTAGATCAACTTCGCCAATTGCTCATCTTTACTTTAACATAATAACATTATACCGAGTTCAGTTGTCACTAAAACAAAATAAAAATCATTCGAGTTTATAATGTTGTTTTGCCGTGTATTTAATATTGGTCATTAATTCTGAAAAATAAAGCAACAAACGATCACTAATGGCAACACTAGTGATCATGTTTGGGCTTCAAATTAGCTTATTAGAAAGGCATTTTTCTGTTGTCTAGAGTTTTTTTTACCTTTCAGTTTATGCTTTTCTAGATTTCACGTAGATCAAATAATAAAGTTGCATTTTAGAAAGGTTATTCTAAATCTAAATTTATGATTTATACTGAATTTAGAACTTGTTTTCCAATTATTTATTCTTATTCCAACGGAAACAAGTAAAACTGAGTTATGATTAAAACAAAATAAAAGAACTGGAGTCCATAATTTTAACTACCAGTGTAGTAAGTTTATTTTTATTTATTTATTTCTTTCTTTGTGTTAGTATCGTTTTTTATGTTTGCGATTTCACTACAAAAGTGAAGACGTGGTGACCATACAAAATGTTAGATTTCGTATATTTTAACGAGGTAATGGTGATTCACTGTTCCCTCACTGCAAAACATTAAATCAATAGCTGCCATTCTCAGAAAAAGAAAAATTAACAACATCATTCTGTTGTTAAAATGATCATTAGTTTATAAACTAATGTAAGATTAATAACACCAGTCTGAAAAAAATATCTACCAGTTTAAAAACAGTGCGACAACAATGAAGATATTATACTTAAACTGGCACTCTTGGCTTCCTTAAGAGGTTTTCCATCTCCAGCTCAGTCACTTTCCTATGCCGGGATAATGAGTGCTAATAAGCACGAAACTGTAGTCCTCGGCTGGAAATGAATGAACTGGCGGTGTATTTCATGTATTTCTGCTTTAGTCCTGGCTATTGGGCCCCGGTAATTTACTGAATATAAGATACCTTGCCTTCAATCCTCGAGTTGAACTGAACCATTGCTTCGGTCACTCGTCTGGTCGGCGCTAATTCTATATTAGCTACCAGTTTATTTGGCACTCTTGGCTTCCTTAAGAGGTTTTCCATCTCCAGCTCAATAACTTTCCTATGCCGGGCTGATGAGTGCTAATAAGCACGAAACTGCAGTCGTCAGCTGGAAATGACTGAGCTGGCGGTGTATTTCATGTATAATGACGTAGTTATTTTTCTAACATGATACTAGAAATCAATGTTTTTTCTGTAATTGTTTCACAGTAAGCCGATTTTTCAAAAGTTTTACCAAGCTCGAAATATCCAAACAGAAAATAAATTACTGTTGTCTCACTATACCCATTCTTCCCTTACCTTTCGATATTTTATGCAGTCATAAATACACCTTGTAAATAAAGAATATTAACTATGTTTACGAATATCACAAAATATTTAATACATGAACTCACCATGTCCTCTAGTTTTCCAATGTATTAAATTATTGGGTGAAGGCCGACCAATAAACTCTGCTGATCTGCTAATCAGAACTTCCTTGATGAGTTTTGTTCCATTTAATACAACTACTAAATTTCCTCCGGTTGTTCTAAAACTGAAAATATTTCCGTACTTTTTTGCTAATTCTGAAAAATGTAAGTGCGTTGAGGATGAAATGAATGGATAATAACCGACAATTGGCAAACCCCATGGCCCTGGTGGCAAATTACGGTTTCTTTTTACCAAGTAAAATATTAACCATGTTAAAGTTAAAACACTCGCTCCAATTGCAAGTGCCACGGACGTATAATTTTCCCTATCCATGATTAGAAGGAAAAAAAGAAACACATACATACAGTGACAAGACTTAGACTTTTTGAAAATTCTAATCAGTTGCGTTTTTGTTTTTAGATATTATCTCGATGAAATCTTTTTATCTATAAGAACAAAGAACATCCAGAACATTCATTCCAATCAGTATTTTTGTTATACATACGCAATATTCTAAAATAGGTGTAATTGTATTTAAAATAGTTATGAACAGTAGAAACATTAATTTTTAGTTCATCAGACAAACCTTGGAGATTTTTTATCGAATTGCTGCAGAGACTTTCACTATATTTTTTCTTGTAGTAATATATGTGTGTGTGTGTGTGTGTGTGTTGGAATTTACAGGTTCTCTCAGTCAAACGATTCAGAACTCCTAAGAGGGTTGGTGCATACTGACGACTTTAATTCATATAGCTATTCGGGGTCGCAAATGCTTTCCTAAATCGGGAATGCATACAGAAGCACCATAAAGAAAATGGTCCGAAAAATCTTTTTAATAATGTACGTAGAAATGCAAAGATACATGGGTTCAAGTGTTCTTAAAATTCGAGCCAACCATTTCGTGGAAATAAATACTGCCGTCTCCCTCTGTTATCCAATAAGAAAAGAAAAAAAAAATCTGGAAGAGCTGAGGGAGGTTAGCGAGTGAGAGAAATATTGAGAGTTTTGATTTTATAAACTAGAATGTATATTCAAATTTCCACACATGAACATGGGTAACAAGTAGTAAAAGAACAGTAGTAAAAGTATATGCTCGTTAGAAATGATATCAAATGACAAAAGACCATGCCGAACTGGTGAAAAATCATGAGAAACATTGAATAGTTTAGACATTACTAGAATAGATAGATATACAAATCTTTAAAATGCAAGAATAATTCCTTTTTACCATATTTACAAATTCGTGTGAATATTTTGCCAACAATTGGAAGTAAATGAAGTCGGTTTCCAAAAACTACTTCGGTGTGAACTTCTCCATGTTCTAAACAAATTCTGTACAAAATTTAATATCAGTCAAATGGCCTCCTTTGGCTTACCCCATTTTATTAGAGAAGAAATAAATATATAAGCATGAAACGTAAAATGGATTTGACAGAGAACATTATTGTTAGAATTTTAAATTTGATTCTTAAATAATCTCTTGCTTTCGTATTCTTCGTCACCTTTTTTTACTGGTTTATTTCTTGTCATGATTTCTTGAACAAATCGCTCCAGAACCACGCAAACAAAAATCTGTAGGCATTCATAAATAAGTTTTCTCCGATTTCTCAGTAAGACAGAGTGCAGAGTCCCGTTGAAAATGCAATTTCCATCCCTTTTAAATGAACCAGCAATAGGGTTACGTTTGGAATTCACAACTGAAACAGTGAGTGCGTCCGTTTGTACTAAGATTCTGGAGGAGGGTTTAAAGTTAGCTATATTCAGCATTATTGAGAGACGCGGAAGAAAGATGTATTTTTCATTATAATCACAGATGAAACACATTACGCTGAATTCTCCCGGACGTACCCCGAAATTGGTATGCACAATCCGATTTATCCATAAAGAGTTTTGTTGCCCAATTCACAAGTTTTCATTTAAACAATATTACAGATGCTGGAAGAGTAATTTTATCCCTATTTTCGCCTTCAGGTGCATTTTTACTTGAAACATCTGACATTAACGTTTCAGACAGGACTGGAAGTAACCCTGAATTGAAATTTAGGGGAATATAAAGGGTAAAAAATTGCTACTAAGAAGCCTGTTGCCAAGATAATTTTGCAGTAAGTTCTTGTTTTAGACTCTTTCTATGAAATTGTCAGGAGTTGATATCTTCTACGCGAGACCGATGCAAAGCTCTCCTCACAGCTTGTGGAGGATCTGCTAAATATTGAAGTATTCGTTTTGAACATATCGTCGCCTCAGAGCAACACTAAGACATCTAATGCCAAGAATAACACTAAGATGTCCTACTGTTGCTCTGAGGCGACGATATACCCTTCTTTGTATATGTAATAGGATCACAGTAATGTACAATTCACACCGGCAGCAGATGTATACAGTAGATACTCCTGTATCTACTGCTTTGTTCAGCATGTTCTTAAATATTGCATTTTTCATCTTTTCCTCCCTTTTTAGCCTACTTTCCCAGTAAAAGTCAGAAAAAGAAGAAAAAAGCATGAAAGAATGCTTAATGCATCTTAAAAATATCGCGAAAAACAAAAAAAAAGTCAAAAATAAATAAAATAATTAAATAAATATCGAAAAATTAAAAATTGGAAAGTAGGGTATTGAGATGGGGAAAAATGTCTGTCGGTCTGTCTGTCTGTCTGTCCCCCCCCCCCCCTAATAACTTCTGAATGAATAGTCCGATTGGAACAAACTTTTTTTTTTCGAAAGATCTCGGCGAGGACACCTCATTCCCATCTTTCACTTTTTGATTTGAACTATTTTTTGTTCAATTTTGAACAGTCTAAAAAAAACTTAACATTAACGCCTACGGGGAAATTCAAGGCAATTCCGAACTGTGAGGCGAATTTGCGTCAAACAAACTTCGTAGAAAAAAGCTTTTGATGAAAAACTTGCATACAAAATATCTTTTTGATTTGAACAATTTTTCGTTCAATTTTGAACAGTTCAAACCCCTTAACATTAGCGCCTACGGGGAAACAAAGTCAATGTAGATTCCGTACTTGAAGGCGGATTTACTTCAAACAAATTTTGCTGGAAATAGCTCTTGACGCCAAACTCCAGACTCCGACTCTGAGAATTTAGGGGCACCAGACTCCGACTCCTGTGCCCGACAATTAATCGGACACTGACTCCCCGACTTCGACTCTGACTTCGTAGCTTTGGCAAAAATTTATACACGGAGGACAAATGACTGACTCCGATTCTTGGATATTCGACTCCGACTCCTTTATCTCAAAATGCGATTGACTCTGACTCCGACTCCGCAGCTGTGGTTTTAAATGTGAAGTAATTATTGTTGATATGACTTGTTTTTATTTTCACGCTAAAGTTTTAATTTAGGTGTTCAGTTTTCGACGAATAAACTCGAAGTCATTTATATTTCTACATAAAAATATGCGCAGACGACTTTTTTTTTTTTTTTTTTGACGATGAAAATTATTTCTTTAAGTTGACATTTTTATTGTTTTTTTTATTTATTTTGGTAAGTGCATTAACTCATTTTAAAAATTATTTTTGGCAACAGGGGGAAAAGTAAACGATTTTTTTTTGATATGATGTTTTTATTTTAATCAGCTTATTAATTTTAATTTTAATTTTTTCGTTTTAAAAGTTGTTAAAGAATTTTTTTTAATGGAAAAGGGTATTAGCTGCTTTTTTAAAAGGTGCTGCTATTTTATTTGTTCGTTTTTTTTTTTTTTTTTAGATATGTAAAATATATTTTATTCCTAGAAATCAGCTTAAAATATTTAAAAATAATGTTTGAAATAATTTGCGATTTTAGCTATTTTTGAGAATATTGATCAGATACTAGAAAGTAGTATGGGTATTCGGGAAAGTAGGCTCGTTTAGTTCTAGACGGAACTTCTTGTACTTCATTTTACAAAAATGGAAATATTGTATTCGCGAAAAACTTTTCACTCAAAAATCGGTCTTAATTTCCATTTTGCTCACCCACGAATGAATGTTGAGTTTTTTTTTCGACCCGACCACATGTGGATATATGCCTAGAAACGTACAGACACTCGAAATATCCATTTGGACGATCCCCGAGTTAATTACAACCTATTTTCTCGTGACGTCCGTATGTACGTATGTATGTGCGTATTAGGGTGGGTCGATTTTGACTTTTTTTTTGAAATCGAAAACGCCATTAATTGGAAAATTTGTGTATTGGCATCAAATGCTAGCATAAAAAGTTTTTTGGAAATCAAAATATATTTAGATCCCCCGCCAGCCCCTTAAAATTTGGCCAAATATGTAAAAATGGCATTATTTATTTATTTTTTTAAATAATATGTATAATATTTTTTGACATCTAATGCTCATATAATTTTTTTTTTTTTTTTTGGTAATCAAAATATATTTAGATCCCTCACCAGTCCCTTGAAATTTCACCAAATATCGAAAAATTGACATTTATTTGTTATTTTTTAAATTTCTCACGTTTGATTTTTTTAATCACCCGTAGTGAAAATGATTGCCTAGTAAGATTCTTCACTCATAAGTAATAATAATAATAATATTCAAGCTCCGCTCAACCGGTGAAATTTGGAATATTTTCATAATTTTTAAAATCTTGACGTTTTAAAGCAAAAATTTTATCCAACACTTTTTTTTAATTTAAGCATTTTTTCATTTAAGCATTAAACTTTATTTTTCTATAAGAACACTATAGAATTCTTTAGGATTAATACATAAGTATAAAAGATTAAAGTAGCAGAAATCCGTCTTCGCAGTTTTACAGCAGCTCTTCGCCCTTTTTCTCGAAGTATTAGGGGAAAATGATTAAGAATTCACCTCGGAGGTTTTGTAATAAAGAAGTTTTACCCCTTATACATTGCCTTGTTCTCAATTTTTGGCGTTAATTTTCGGGAAGCCAATGTTGTACGTATAAAGCCATCATAGTGTGTTGCTCCGCAAACAGATAAAGATGCTTCTGTCACCAACCTCACTGCTCTTTCTACCGCTTGTGTATGACATGGTAAATTCCACAACTCACTTTCAATAACGTCACCCGTTTCAGTTACTTTTCCAAGTTCCGCATTGGGTATATGTTTGGTGAGTGGAGGATCTGTAAGGACACAATTTTGCCAATTTATCAATTCTGTATAGTCTTTTGCTTGAAAGTTTAGAGGTGGATTGACAAAATCACGAACAGTTTAATTAGTAAGAGCTCGGGCCTTCAGGATTGTTCTGTAGCCTAATTTCCTTACTGAGGATCGCATGCCGTTGATCATGGCTATCAGCAGGTTTTCTGGATGACCAAAAACACCATTTCTTTGTATAACAGGGTCAACTACTGATTTCAGATCATCGCTAAGATATCTTGAGTAGTGGATAACTTCCCAAAGATGCTGTGCACCGGCTGTGCATGAAGGCTCAGTTTTAATCAAAAACCAAACTTTTGCATACACTTTTATAATGTATTCTACAATAGTCCCTATTTCCAGCGATGACTCTTTTGTACCAACATACAAACGAAATACTCTGTTTGCTGTTGTAAGCCACCTAGCTTGAGATAGCGTTCCTAGTGATTTGGTGGACAGTGATGTTGAACAATTTCCTGAACATATTGTTTGACATATTTGATACAAGTATTTTTGGTCAGTCCAAGTCCGTCTGTATCAACTGTTGACAAATCAAAAGCGATTTTCTTAAAGTTGACAATTGGTAGCTATTACATGTGCCAAGAAGCTTCCCTATAGGACCATTATATGTAAAAGGACCTGTAGTGCTTCCATCAAGGTGCCGTAACAGATAGCGTAAAGGTAGCTCAGTGGCGTGCAATTGACATATAAGCCACTGCAACGGCTTTTTAAATGCAGCTCAAACAGTCTTATTACACCACCTTTCATACCAGTATTGACTGCTGTTCTATCTGATCCTACTACAATTAAATCCACAGTTGATACTTGGGTTGTTTTTAAATAGTCTAATATGCTTGATAGAATTTAATTCGCTGTACCAATTCTTCTGCTCTGAGTTTTTCGTTACGATTTCTATTTGGTTCATATATGCTTGGCTAAGTGCCAAGAACAGGCCGATTTGTCAGAGTGGGGGTGAGTGATATAAATAGTTTCATTATATCACAGAGAAGAAAAATAAATATTCGGAGGAATCACACCATCTGTCTCTTTGACAGTTAAAACTAAGCAGAAGGAGCAAAGAAAAAAGGCAAAACGCGCAATTTCAGATTCCCGGCAGGGGTGGTATGTGTAATATGATATGATAATTATTTTGTTCACAAAAAAAGGGTCTTACTATTTACACCACAAGAGATTAAAAAATATACATAAAAAATGAAAAAAAAAAAGTTTTTAAAAAAATCAATTTTTACATATTTAGCGAAACTTTAGGGACCTGGCAGAAGGTATAAATATATTTTAATTACCAAAAATTTTTTTAACAAACATTAGATGTTAATACACAACTTTTCCCACCACAAGCGATTAAAAATATTATACATAAGATTTTTAAAAAAAAAATTAAAAAATGTCAATTTTTACATATTTGGCCAAACTTTAAGGGGCTGGCGGGAATCTAAATATATTTTGATTTCCGAAAAAATTTTTATGCGAACATTTGATGCCAATACACAACTTTTCCCACCACAGGCGTTTTCGATTTAAAAAAAAAAGTCAAAATCGACCCACCCTAGTGCGTATGTGTGTATGTATCTCGCATAACTCAAAAATGGTATGTCCTAGAAAGTTGAAATTTGGTACGTAGACTCCTAGTGGGGTCTAGTTGTGCACCTTCCCTTTTGGTTGCATTCGGATGTTCTTAAGGGGCTCTATTGCACCTTTTTTGGGGAAAACATTGTTAATTTCGATGTAAACTCAAGTTGTGTTATAAAATGTCGGACACTTGGCGATATATCGCCAGTCTTTTGGTCGTCAAGTTTTTGTCACCAACTTCGCGACAAATTTGGCGATTTTTTAAAAAAATTGGTTTTAATTTGGCCACTGTTGGTGATATTTAGAGAGTAAACAATTGAATCACATTAAAATTGCCAGTAATGGGGAAATGACATTAAATTGGAGTAAAAGGAAGTCATGTGATGCACACACCAGCTCGTTTTTTTTTTTTTTTTTGAAATAATTAAAAGTAAATAACTTATCAATCCTGACGAAATGTGCTTGAGATATCCCTTTTAATCAATCCCTTATTTCAATTCATTTAACTGTGTTTTATTCAAGGAATATCATCAACTTACGTATGAGAAACATTATCTGCTCACTTTTCTACATTTTCACAAGTGATGGAGTAATTTTGACCACCGCAGTATATTTTAAAATTTTAAAACAGTAATAGACACTAAAAAAATCAATTTCTGTATATTTACAATTTTAGTTAAAAAATTAGGGCATCAAAAGCTTCGATAGTAAAGAATTTATTCGTAGAAACATACACCATGACAAAACAATGCAATAATTATTCTCTAGGCAGCAGCTTTAGTGTTCCTTCACGGTCGCCCGGTGCTAGCTTAAATGACTGCAGTATTGAAGCAATAAAAATGAAAACTTCCATTTGAGCAAGAGATTCACCAACGCAAGCTCGTTTACCTAAAAACAAGGATATCAAATGGTATAGTAAACAGTTAACTTTTGTATGCAACAAAATGTGAGAAAACAAAGTTGTAAACTCACAAAATTTCGAAACATACAATTATATTGCTTAAATGAACTTCCTAGTTGAAAATAACTCTTTTTTTTCCCTTCAATTATTAGAAATTTTGGATAGTGGATCTCTACATTCACTCCTCCTTTCAACTAGAAACTCAAACTCCAAAACATGTGTATGCTATATAGTTTGGTATTTTTTAGCTGTTCTTTCATACTCATTAATTAGTGTGTTTACTAATGGGAGCAAAAAAAAAAATCTTACTTTCGAAATTCATTGTTTTGCAATTTTCAAATTGCAGTTAAAAAAAAAAGAAGCATTCCTTTCTATCTATTAATAAATAACGAAACCCAAAGAAATCTTTGTCATAGTTTTTATTGCATAGCTCTAATTTAAACAATTTTTAATAATAATTAATGAAATAAAAAACTTTAATGTACCATGTTTTAAAAATGAACTAACAAGAATGAAATAATTTCGCTGAGCTTTAAGTAGAATTAAATCCCCATAGTTTGAGAATGTCTTATGGATTGTCTGGAAAATTTGTAATTGTGAGTTTTTAATAGCTATCATCATTTGATTGAAAATTTAATTAATTATCTAGACCACACAGTGCAAAAACCTATCATACCTGTAGCATTGCTGCTTTCTCCACTTCTAAGAAAACCCAAAATACGTTGTTGCCGTGCCTCATGCTGTAGGATGGAGTACTGCAATGGCTTTACACCTATTACGATATTGATCTCTACCACACTAAGTGCAAAATTCAATCAGAAGATTGCTGCTTTTTCAACTACTGAGCAAACACAAATACGTTATTGCCGTCCCTCTTTTTCCTATGGATTTACACCAATAGGAACATATTTTCTTTCCAAAAGACTATTTCCATAGCGTAATCAACCAATCATGGTCTTATTGAAAGTAATTTTTAATGATGGAGTAAAAACAGTCAACCAATAAACTTTGGCACCACGAGGGTACTTTAGCTAAAACTTGCAGAATCAATGACTTGCGTAAAAAGTTAGACAAAAATGTCCTCGTTGTCATGATCTGTAGAAACCAGCATAGAATTAAGTTTTGTTGAAAATAGATTTTAAGCTTACTTTTGCATAGCTTCACCGAGGCTCTCCAAATTTTATTTAATTGGTATAACTTTGAGTCGTTTTGGCTATGCATTTTCCACCCACGCTGAGCTTGATTTGGATGAAAGCCCGCGGTAGTTCAGTTTCTACTCCACTATTCATTTTTATGTGAATTTTACATATTAGACGGAAATCAGGCTATTTAAGTATGCGGTGACTTAAAGCAAGTGAGCGATGCGTGTTGAGTCCTTGGTGAAGATCAAGTCTCAGTGGGTTTTGATCTTCGGATCTTTGGTATGCTAACCCAGTACTTTGCCACTGAAATAAAAGGGCCTCAAGGACCGGTGGAAGCTGGTAGACAAATGGTCTCAATGGGTTTGATCCACAGATCTTTGGCATGTTAACCCAGTACTTAAGCACTGAGTCAAAGCGACCTCAAGGACCGGTAAAAGCTCGTGGACATAAGGTCTGGGTGGACTTTTATCCATGGATCTTTGGTGTACTAACCCAGTTCTTTACCACTAAGCCAAAAGGAACCTCGAATACCGGGGGCAAAGTTGTTGGATCATATGCTCTTTGCCACAAATATACTCCGTTTCGCGGGCCTGCATTCTTTTTTGATTTTTCTTCTTCGAACGAACATACATATTTTTTTATTTTCATTAAGATTTTATAGTTTTGAAAACGGATACTCTATTAATTTGTTTTTTAGTTATTGATTCCACAATAATTGTCTTACCTAAACCATATGGATACGGTCCTTCTCGCTTAATTCTCTTCCCGTCTGGTGTTACAAACCTCTCATAGTCAAATTTCTCCGGATTTGGGAATATTTCTGGATCGCTGTTAATACTCCAGAGATTTGCCACGATTGTACTCCGACGAGGAATCCTGTAGTTCAAAATACTTGTCTCTTCTAAATAAATAAATAAATATGAGTAAAAAAATATTGAAATTTCAAAAAGTTCAAATTTTCAAAATTTTTTGTTTTTAATTCTTTTTTTTTTTATTAAGAATTTTTTTTTTTTTTTTTTTTTTTGTAATTTTAAGCATCAGGGACTTTATACATTTTTTTTTTTTTAGTATTTCAAATTCGACCCTCAATAATTATAACTTAAAGAGGGTAGCAAACCAATTCAGTTGGCCAATATTCGAATAAAATAAAATAAGCGCTGTTTGAAAACTCAAGTCATTGCATTAAATTTGGAAAGAATCGAAGTAAAGTGTTTAATAAATTTAAATAAAAGTAACTTCAATATATGTTTTCATTTTATTCACATATAGTTTTGACTCTTCCTTACGACAAATAAGCTAAAAATTCAAAGAAAAATAAGTAAAAATGCTTACCTAAATAAATTACACGAAACTAACTCCTCACAAAGTTTCAATTTGTAATGTATGTAACAATATTGATTAAACAAAATTATCGATTACACAGATACAAAAATTTGTTACAGGGGTTCATCATAAGTTTTACAATAAATTACTTGCTTATTTCTTTAGCAAAGCATTGTTTACTTTAGAAACCTACCATTTAAAATACAGGTCATCGTATTCTACCGTTTTATAAAACCATTTTTCAGTCATTTCTTCAATACCATGCTATGATAATAACATTTTTTATTGTAATTATTTTACTATATGTATAGATTATTATGATTAGTGATTGCAATTAAGGTATACCGGTATACCGAATACCGGTATGTCAAGCGGTTTTGCAATTTCGTAATACCGGTATTTGCTGAGGTAAAATATCGGTATTAGCTGAAAATAACAAATAGTTTTTATTAAAGAGATTTCACTTTAACTTAATAAATATCTGCTTATATTTTAAATGTACATACCTTTTTCCATGATACAGAACCCAAATCAATCTATAGATGCAAAAATTCGACTTCATTAGCACAAACTAATCCATCCACTATAATATTAAAATCTGTTCGCGTCCGTCTGTCTGTTTGTCTGTCTGTCTGAAGATCGATCTTCTCGAGAACCACTGCGAATCGGGAGTCAAACGAGATACCGATCAATTCGAAATTTTCCAAAGAAAACAATAGGACCAATCTCATAATTGTACGACTTTAATTAGCGGAGATATTAATTAAAACGTTAATTAACATAACGCTATTCAGGAATTTTTATTTCTTTCCTGTTGCCATTTTGCATATGGGTGAGCAAATAAAATTCTAATAATTGTGTCAAAAGAGATTTTTTTGGCTGCTGTCCAAATCTTAAAACAACGTTTCCATCTAGAATTTCATTTTTAATTAGTTTAAAATTGGTTGCTCTATTCGGACATTTATCGTCTGTCCTTTCTTATTTTTTCACATTCAACGTTCTTAACTCTTTTCAGCATATGAAAAATGTTTCTTTAGTAATGTTTATTGATTGAAGTGTAAGTTTATCATTCACCGGCCTCATATTTGGGTACATTTAGGATGTGCGACTAATTATGTTTATTTTGTTGGACTTTTTTCCGTCACATGGGTGAGTTTTCGAATTGTAATAAATCTCTTTTTCCTTCCTGTTTCGATTTTTGCAATACAGTTTGTATCGTTAAAAGAACACGTTAAATTAAGATTGTTTGGATTTCTTTAAGTGAAACAGAGTTGAACAAAAAAGATTGTTTTTAAGGATTTTAACTAAAGCTTAATTGGAATCTGATGGCTTGATATTAAATTAATGCTTATTGGTATTTAATAAGTCTTGGTGCTTTAGTTTCACGTAATCAACAAAAAAGTGTGTGTCATTTTATGTAAAAAGCTGATTGTAATTGTGCATAAATATTTCAGATATATTCTATCAGATTTAATTCAGTATAAAGTGAGCACATATTATAGTTGAAATTGCATATATTTTCATCTTTTGTGCTAATTGAAAATACTCATAACTTGTATTATTGATAAATATGATTAACGTTAAAGAGGTTTTTGCCAAAAATATGCTCTACTGGTGTTTTGCAAACCTTGCATTACGCATAATTATTTACTCCTTAGCGCTTTAGAAACTGATGTCAGAATAATACAAAAACATCAGTTGGACATCTCCTTCATTTTTTAAGTAGCCCGTGCAACGCCGGGCACGCAGGCTAGTCCACTATAATATTAAAATCTGTTCGCGTCCGTCTGTCTGTCTGTCTGTCTGTCTGAAGATCGATCTTCTCGAGAATCACTGCGAATCGAGAGTCAAACGAGATACCGATCAATTTGGAATTTTCCAAAGAAAACAATAGGACCAATCTTGTAATTGTCAGACTTTAATTAGCGGAGATATTAATTAAAACGTTAATTAACATAACGCTATTCAGGAATTTTTACTTCTTTCCTGTTGCCATTTTGCATATGCGTGAGCGAGTAAAATTCTACTAATTGTTTTAAAAGAGATTTTTTTGGCTGCTGTCCAAATCTTAAAACAACGTTTCCATTTAGAATTTCATTTTAAATTAGTTTAAAATTGGTTGCCCTATTCGGACAACCTTTTATTTTATCGTCTGTCCTTTTTTTATTTTTTACATTCAACGTTCTTAACTCTTTTCAGCATATGAAAGTTGTTTCTTTAGCTATGTTTATTGATTGTAGTGTAAGTTTATCATTCACCGGCCTCATATTTTGGTACACTTAGGATGTGCGACTAATTATGTTTATTTTGTTGGACTTTTTCCCGTCACATGGGTGAGTTTTCGAATTGTAATAACTCTCTTTTTCCTTCCTGTTTCTATTTTTAAAATACAGTTTATATCGTTAAAAGAACATGCTAAATTAAGATTGTTTGGATTTTTTTGTGAAACTGATTTGAACAAAAAAGATTGTTTTTAAGGATTTTAACCAAAGCTAAATTGGAATCTGATGACTTGGTATTAAATTAATGCTTATTGGTAGTTATTTAGTCTTGGTGCTTTAGTATCACGTTATCAACCAAAAAGTGTGTGTCATTTTATGTAAAAGGCTGATTGTAATTGCACATAAATATTTCAGATATAGTCTATCAGATGTAATTCATTTTAACGTGAGCACAGATTATAGTTGATAATGCATATATTTTCATCTTTTGTGCTAATTGAAAATACTCATAACTTGTATCATTGATAACTATGATTAACGTTAAAGAGATTTTTGCCAAAAATATGCTCTACTGGTGTTTTGCAAACCTTGCATTACGTGTATTTATTTACTCTTTAGCGCTTTAGAAACTGATGTCAGAGTAAAACAAAAACATCAATTGGACATTTCCTTCATTTTTTAAGTAGCCCGTGCAACGCCGGGCACGCAGCTAGTAGAATATTATTAAACAAAAGTAGCGGAAAGATGGTAAAATGTTATTTTCATTACTAGATGGTGAGATGAATCGCATTTTCGTGCACTTTTGCGCCCCATGTTTTTATTTTTTCTATTTCCCTGATCACTCACTTTCCCTGTGGTGAAAGTTAATTTCGAGTGTAATTTTAAATGCATTTGTCCTATGAACAATTGATTCCAACCATCAATTGCAGTAATGTTTTATATTTCTTTTTTAATTATTTTTCTCAACTGTACTAAATGTTGGAAAAAAAATAATTTGGAGATAGCCAATACAAATGATAGGAGAATCTCTCCTCTGCTTTGGGGCAAGAAATAGTACTAGTAGCCGTAGTAGGTTCTGCTGTACAACATGATTTAGAAAAAAAATTTTATGAAAGCCTGCCTAGGATCTGAACTTTAAACGAGATTTACTCGAAACTAACTAGTCTACTTACATCCCTTTGCTTCTCACGGCCTCATACAAGTATGTCAAATATAGCAAAACTTATTAATCACCACGATAAATCACTTAAAAAAGATTTTCTACTTACCAAAATTACTGTACTGTGTCGTGACTAAAAATGGCGACGCACATCGGTATGTTTCTTGAAGAACTGCGTCATAGAAGGGTAAGTTCTGGCGATCCATCCATGATGGCAATCTCTCACGGCCAACCACATTGTCTAGTTCTTTCTGGGAAACTTCTTGAGCATGTGGATGTTTGCTTAGTTCAAGCAACCAGCCCCAAATGGCACTGCTGATAGATTCGGTTCCCTCCAGAAACAGTGCCATTGCGTTTCCGCGTAATTCTTCCACTGAAAAGCATTTTATTTAATTTAAAAACAAATCAACGTCTCTGTGAGGGATACAATTTTGACTATAACGTAACACTACAATGATAATAATAATAATAACAATTATATGTAATAAAACAATTATCTTAATTGGTTTTGTTCGATAAGCGATGTTTTCCTTCCTTGATGGTGAAGCGAAACCGAAGTTAGTATCCACTATAAAGAATGATTTTCTATGAAATTATGTACAGTGTACTTTGACTTTTAAAGGTTACTTTAGACGAATACTTGACAGAAAAATATTTCTATATATTTCTCAAATAAAAATAAAAAGAGATACTTAGGTTTTCATGTAAGATAAAGTTTCGTTCCATTCCTCTTAAATTTGATGGCAAAAAAAGGAGGGACAGCTGTTGATGTCGACGTAATGACATAATGTAGTACATGGGAATTGATTGGGCACCCTATTCTCCAGATTAAAAACCCCGGCGATTAATTTTTGTGGGGATATATCAAAGACAAAGTTTACGCTGGAAACCCCAAGAGCATCGAAGACTTACAAAGACAGTTATTGAAAGCATTGAAACTTCGACCCTTCAGAGAGTGATGCAGAATTTCGCATTTCGTTTGCGTCATATTTTAGTTTGTGTTGGAAGACACTCCGAACATATGTCAAACGAATTCCTATTTACTGTACTCAGCGGCGTCGATGAGGGGATGGCGGGGGGGGTTCCCCCCCCCGGGATTCACCCGTCTGTGGGGTAACACCCGAAGTGGAATTGCAAGTTTTTGAAAAAATAAAACTAAAATGCATTTTTAAGGATACAAATTTGAAAATTTTCCGGGGGGAGGGGAGGACCCTCCTCAGCCTACACGATATCATGGAGTGAATATTATAAGTTCATATCGTCAAAACTTAGACCTGGTTGTGACTTCCTTTTAAAGCAAAATAACTGAAACCCATTCTTTTCCCCTGTGTTAGAGACACGTTTGAAATAATGGGCCATCAATTTCATATACTCCGTTACTTTTTAGAACTCTCAACGGTTTTGCACATATGCGTCTAGGGCAAGTTATGTAAAAAGCGTTCTTTGTTTTCATTTGTCTTTTGTATGTTAACCCACTTAAATTTTCGTACTAACATAAACGTAGTTGTTTCTGAAAATTATATGCATTTCATGTTTTCGTAGAACATATTTTTTTTTCTTTTTTGCGTTTGTGCGGAGGGAAGGGGTGACACCACAAATTACCGTTCCATGTGTCACCTATGCTAGGTACAACACTGCTGTACCTTGTTTTTGAATTTAAATAGAATTTTTTGAATCATTAGTTTTCGAGAAATTAATTTTTAACATCATGGCGTTAATTACTGGTCACCCTATGTGCAAACCGCATCGTTTTATTTTAAAAAGATCAATAATTATAAGGTTTTGAAATGGCTATTATCTTTTGGATCATCCTGTACAATGAAGCTTTAACTTGAGAAATGTTGGACTTACTTCAGAACTCATGATTTGATTGCTAAACAGTAACAATGCTTCCGGAGTTTGATATCACTGCATTTCAGTTCAGTTTCGGGGGCAAAATTTCCCATTGGAATAAACAAAAGAAATAAAATACGAGTTATATAAAATATGCTTACTTGAAAATGTGCTCTTTTCCAGTTTCCCATTCTTACGAAGGTCATCCATGTGTTTTATGTATTCGTCAACATAATCTTTTCGATTTTGCTCGTCATACGCTTTTACATGGTCATTTACAATTTTGTCGGTAGCTTTCTGAACAAAATCTCTTCCCTTCCTGGCTATCTTTAGCTCCGGTAGAAACAGGAGGGCGAAACTGTATCAGAAAATAGATGATCAGAAGAGGACGAAAAACTATATAAATAATATAACATGGACTGTTGAGGAAAATCAAAATTTCGAGTACGATTTTTAAAAAATAACTACAGTAACGATATTTTTATGTGAGATTCAAAGAACATCCATAAGCTTTACGTGGTGCTTGCCTTTTGAATGAAGAAGTTAGATTTTTTTTTTCTGTAAGTAGTGAACAACAGTGTGTTGTCATATCCCACATTTGTGTGTGTGTCAGGTAGAAAACTCAAAATTATTAGCACTACTCAAAAAAATTATATGAAGTTAGGTTTTAACAAAATTGCACCCGATTAAAACGCACGGTCCCACTGGACCATGGACCCGACACCATGTTTATAGGAACTCCAAAATGGTAAATTTCTCTCCCCCCCCCTTTTGTACAGATTATAATATTTAATAATTTCATAATACATAAATGCTTTTTTTCCCTTGAATTTTGATTGTTTCTTTAGCAGTGTGAAAGTTGAGAGGGCGCGGGGGGGGGGGGGGGGGGGCAAAATTCGTTTCAAACTCTGGTGAACTCGGACGACCGATGGAAGATTACGGGAGGTCACTGCACCTCCCACAAATTTTCTGTGTTTGACATATTTCGGACATACAGGTAGTATTGCAATATTGCTTCGTTTTTAATGCCCCTCAATTTTTTTTCGCATTGAATGTAAGACTGTGTGCACTGCGCATGCTTGTATTTTATGGTTCGGCAACACTCGGAGTTCCGGTAAACTGAGAATATTTCCCCACCAAAAAACTTCATTTCGGAATCCCTGTTAATGAGTTCCCCCAAGCACAAGGTCAGCACCCCAAAACATTTTTTCCAAGGACAGAACTGTTTTCTATTAGTACGACTGGTTTTCAAAAACAATATAATTTCCATGTGAAGCTTTCTGTGGGAGGGGGGGAGGGGGGATAAAGAAAGAAGCGCCAATTTGTACTAGGATTACCGTACAAGAATATGTTTGATTGACTTACTGATGCACAACAACACTAACTTTTTTGTAAGAGCACATCATTTAACAGATCCTGAGTGCCACATTAGCCTGATCGAACCCCGAGCAAATGCAAAATATACTTACTCGTATGCAAGTCCAAGAAGGAAGAATTTCTTTGCGACAAAAATGTCTACAATCTGCTCTAGAGCTTTGGCGATTCCTTTAAAAGTCGAGTCTTCCCTCTTGAATTTCTTATTAAACAAAATGTGCGAGATGATAGGGCTAACAGCACAAGTGATGGCGTATTTTGCATCGACAGATTTCCCTTCCGTTTCTCGTAATTCCTTTAGCAAATCTCGGACTTCCTCTTGAATGCGACTTTCTATTTCCATCTTGCCAAAGCCAAAATTTTTTGCAATCTGTAGAAAGAACCGCCGTTGATCTCTCCAAGTTTCTCCTTCCGAAGGAGTGACACCTGGTTGCGATTTAATAAAAAAAAAAAAAAAAGAAGAAGAAATTTAATGATCATTAATGTACACTGAGGTGACAAACCCATGGGATACCAATATGCAAATCTACAGATGGCAGTATTATCGCTTACAAAATGCATACTAGGGGCGTACAACGACATTGTTTTCATTTGTTTTCAAGTGTTTCGTGTGAAAATATTTTTGACATGATTATGATCGCATGACGGCGATTAACAGAGTTAGAAAACTGAATGGTAATTGATGCGCATGGTATCATTCCGTTTCAGAAATTGTTGAGGAATTCAACTATCCGAGATCCTCAGTGTGACAAGAATGCACCGAGAATAAATTGTTTCAACCAAAACCTTCCACTTTGGACAATGCTGTTTTTACATGGCACAAACTGGGTCCTCTGGTCCAACTATATCAAAAGACTTACAATAGGTATTTTCAACTAAGATACTGCTTGCAGCCATTGATTATGGGGCATAATCAAGAAGTCAGTTGGCGTACTTACTCATGCGTCGGCAACGTTCGCACAATTATGGACGTCTATATTGTCGTGGGCAGGTAAAGAGCTATAACTGCAAATTGTTTTCTTTTTTTTTTTTCGAGCAATCACAATTGCTTATTGTTCTCATTTGACAATCCTTTGCGTTGTAGTTCCTTTTTCAGCTATGACCAGGGCTATAGCACCACCGCACACCAGCTTTTCTGGTTCTGAGCACTGTCCCCCGAATTCCGCTTCTCCTGGTCGGTGACGTCCAAGTCCTACAAAATTTATTTCGGCAGATACTGCCGTTTACCTGCCCACGGCAGTATAATGGTAATACGGCTCAGTATTTCTGTTGGGGACTTCCAAAGACGTGTTGAGTCCATCCGACGACGAGTGATGATGTATTTCGGCAGGTTCAAGGAAGTCCAACATTATATTAGAAAGTATCCCATGTTTTTATGTCACCTCAGTGTATTACGCATAATTATATATCATCACCTCAGAGCAACAGTAAGACATCTAATCCCAAAAACAAGAGTAAGATACCCTACTATTGCTCTGAAGCAACGATATGTTACTGATCTTAAAACTTCTTCGATTCACGGAACATGCAGAACTAGTCAAAGTCACTACCGTCCCACTCTCAGAAAAACACAGCTCAAAATAATGCTTATAGTGTCTGATGTTTGAATAAGACACTAAAAATAGGTTATCAAACAGTTAATCACAACATTTTCCAACCAATCAATCGATGTTTCAGGTGTCTGACTGCAGATCAACCGTTACCGTCGTATTTGGACGGTAACGGTTCAACTCAACTGTCGAATATGGCAGAAAAACAAATTTCGCGCGAAACTGCTCTACCGAAAACTCTTTTAGACATACCCTCCAACTGCCATAGAATTTCCGTAGTTGCTACGTAAATTAGTCTAATTAAAATTCAAAATAAATAACTTTAAAATAAGTTCAAAAAATAGACACTGATATTATTTGAAACTAGAAAATCGCCCGTCAATATATGTTGGGTGAAAATTGCTTCTACACCTGAACGACGCAATTACCTGTTTGGTGATATTTTGATAGTTGAAATTTAAATCTTGCTCCAGTGGATTAACCCTAAACTTCAGTAGATAGCGTTCATTGTTGACCACGTTTTCGTTTCTTCATTTCCCTGAAGTGACAGTCTTACCAGTAAAAAAGTTAAGTTACCGGATCGAGTTCAGCCTTGTCACAATAAAGCCTTTCCCTGCATGTAAAACATTACCAAAACATATTATCAAATTATCATGAAATGGGGCGAGTTTCAATGTTAATGACGTCAGGAGCGTTACACCATCAGTGGCTATAACATACATGAAGATGTTACGACGTCCATGTATGTAAAAGGCTCTGTTTAAGATGTTCGTCATGGTTTACACTATGTCAATCATAGTGCGGTACTAGTGATTGCAATACCGGTACACCGGTATACCGAATACCGGTATTTCGAGCAATTTTGCAATTTCGAAATACCGGTATTGCTTAGGTAATACCGATATTTTCGGTATTATCTGAAAATAATAGTTTCAATTAAAGAATGTTCAATTTATCTTATTAAATATCTACTTATATTTTTAAGTGTACATTTCTTTTTCCATGCTACAGATCCAAACCTAATCTAATAATATAAAAATTTGGCTTCAAAAGCACGAACTAATAGAATAAATAACATTAAATCAAAGTAGCGAAAGATTGCAAAATGATATTGTCATTACTATATGGTGAGGATGAATCGCATTTTCGTGCTCTTTTGTGCACCATGTTTTTATCTTTTACAATTCCCTGATCACTCACTTTCCCTATTGTGAAAGTTAATTTCGAGTGTAATTTTGAATGCATTTGTTCTCAATGTCCTATGAGCAATTTATTTGAACCATCAGTTGTAGTGATATTTTATGATTTCTTTTTTAATTATTTATCTCAACCGTACTAAATTTTGAGAAAAACTTTCTTCTTATTAGCATAGCAAATGATAATTTGTTGTCAACAGCATTGATTTGTTGTCTTGTCTCGCTATTTGGCTTTATACTTGGCAATATAATATTTAGAAATTATAAAGTGCCTTGAAAATTTGCATAGAGGTAAGCATAATCGATTGAAACATATTTTCAGATATTTACATAATTATAAATACAAAGAATTTTGAAAAGAAAGCGAAAACGAATAAAAGAAACTAACAAGATCAGATTTAGTCAAGTTGACTGTAGATTTCAAACCAAAGAGTTAATAACAAGCAAACACTCTCTCCTACTCAAGAGAAGATGATGTTAATATTGGAATATTCAGTATATTTAGTATCATCTCTCGGAAAAAATTTACAATTAGCTATAAATTTAAAAAAAATAATAGTAATGCACACAATACAAAAGAATCATACACACAAAACAGGGTTTATCTAAAAATAACACTCAAGAGTCCGAATTACTTGAAGATGAAGGACTTCTAGACAATTAGAGGAGGCACACAACGAACTGTTAACAATGCCATCGACCTGCGTGAATTCAGAAACAGTATTGCCAACTGTAGGAAAGTTGAGCACTAAAATGAGTTTCATGCTTAGAGATAATTCAATAGATGCACTATATTTTTTACTATTATTGATTTTTTATTATGACATTTGCCCCTTCATTTTATATTTGTTTACAATAGACTGGTGTGCAAAAATTAAGGACGAAGTCGAAAAATTAGCATATCAGCTGAACGAAGAGGCAGAGCGGACAGAAAGACCAATCAGGAGATTAAGTAAGGTGATGTACGGTAGCACATGCGCAGATATGCAGGCAGACGTAATGGGGGAGTGTCTGAGTAGTATAAAGCATGTTGTCGGTGTAAGATCAGTATTTCTGGCAAAGAGATTGCACGCCGTATAGCAGTTAAAATCACACCGAGTTGCTGCCTCAGCGAAAAATGGCAAACAATCTGTTAGACGACATCTGGATGCTTTTACCCGAGGTCGAATCATTGGGAAGTTGGAGGAAGGCCGCAGCGTGACAAGTATGGCTGCAGAGTTCGGAATTGCTCACAGCATCGTTTCACGACTTTGGAGACAATTTCAAACTACAGGAACAGCTATCCGGGGGTTCAGTAGTGGCCGTTCACGAGGAACCACACCCGCAGATGACCGGTATATTGTTTTACAGGCTAGAAGAAACAGGCGGCAGACCGTGGGAGAAATTGCTAGACACACGACACCAGGTGACTGAACGACCGATATCGCGTTTTTACCGTGGCCAGAAGACTGCACGGTGGTGGTCTGTTTGCACGACGCCCTATACGGTGTGTACCTCTAACGCCTGCCCATCAGAGAAGGCGTTCTCTGTGGTGCCGGGAACACTGGAATTGGAGAGACAATGAATGGGGACGAGTACTCTTTACAGATGAGAGCAGATTCAGTCTCAGTAGCGATTCTCATCGCATACTCATCTGGAGAGAGCGGGGAAGCCGCAATCATCCCTCGAACATCATTGAAAGGGACAGGTATGGAGGTCGCGGTGTTTTCGTTTGGGGGTGCATCATGCTTGGTAGTCGTACAGACTTTCACATCTTCGACGCAGGTTCAGTCAACGGGACCTGTTATTGTAACGAGATTCTTCTTCCATATGGGCGTCTTTTTAGAGGCGCTATGGGTCCGCAGTTCCTTTTCATGGACGACAATACACTATGTCATCGCACAGTAGCTGCCAAACAGCTCTTAGAGAGTGAGGATATTGAACGTATGGATTGGCCGACACGATCTCCGGATCTCAATCCCATCGAGCATGTAGGTGATTTTCTAGGCAGACGCTTGGCAGCTCGTACCTTACCACCACACTGTAAAAAAAATCCGGAAACGTTTCTGAGTATATCGTGCAGCTGTGGTTCATGAAAGTTTCAAAAACGTTTCTGAGTATTTCGGAATCCTCTTTCCGTAATTTCCAGAAATGTTTCTGAGTATTCTGTGCAGCTGTGGTTCATGAAAGTTTCGAAAACGTTTCCGAGTATTTCGGAATTCTCCAAACAATTTTCAAAAACGTTTCCGAGAATTTCGGAATCCTTTTTCCGTGATTTTTTCTAAAACATAATTCTTTATTATAGTATTGCATACCATATCAGTTTCAATTCTTTCATATCTAAGAGCAATAATACAAGCAATTTTAGAATTATTCGTGGATTTTTTTTTTTTTTTTTTTGGAATTTCTAATGACAAATAGCATGGTTAACAGCATAACATATGCACAGTTATAAATTTTTGAAAAATTATGAAATAATCTAGTAGTTTCATTCCTAATCACAAAATCGTCGGGGAATTGGAGTGGGGGTACCTTCTGAAAAGTGGGGATTGTTTGTTAAACAATCTTAAACTTCAGTTTTTCTCTCAATATTTTCAAGACAAAACTATCAACATATTGTATTTTTAATGCAGAACTTAAAAACATATCTTGTATCAAACTTGATAGCTTTTATCTTCGGATAAAATTTGACAGGACTTACCTACCCTTCGCGTTCCGGAATTCGTTCACCTCAAGTCAATTTCTCTGACGAACAAAGTGTACCGAAAAGTACCAACAGAGAAATTGATGAATTTAAATATGACACCAAGTCCCCCTGCTGGAACCATTCGGGTTGATTCTTCTGTTCTTGCCCTTTTCCAGCTCATCACAAATATAAATACTTATTCAAAATAGGTTACTGATTTTATTTTTACAGTGTGCGCAAAATGCATTATATATTTTATTTATTAAAACATTGAACTCTATTACATGATTATTCCATTTCATATATACGAGAATAACCCCTCCCCCACCATAAAAGTGATGGTGCACCCATAAAATGCTATGAAGCGCCCCCCCCCCCTTGAAAAAGCAACATCATATACATTATAAATCAAAGTATCACATACATTATAAATCAAAGTATCATATAAATTATAAGTCAAATACTTTAATATGGTGTAAAAATACAAAATTATTTTATTGTCTTTTTTTTTCTTTTTTTTTTTTTTTTCTTTTTTTTTTTTTTTTTTTTGCTTTTGGTAAAATTGAGGCTCGTAAAACGAAAAAAATGAAGACACTTTTAAATACATATATGTATCTATTTGTTAAATAAATTAATACACATTTAACTAATTTAAAGCGTTTCGCTAATGCAAATATTTAAAGAGATATCGTCATTTAGATAATACTGAAGCACTATGTTCCTAATTACAAGAGATAGTTTTTTTTTTTTTTACTTCATACAATCTAGCTACACTGTTTACAAGAGAATGAAAACATGCAACCTTAAAGACGAACTATCAAACCTGACAATTTGCATATTATAACATTTAATTCATAATGCTTGATACATAGCCAAATATTAACTGAGATTGACACATAAAAACAAAGTACACAATAACACATATTTAAATTTTTTTATAATCTTCAATTCATAAATTTTACAGAATAAAACTAGACACACTTGCACTTTAAATATGTGTTCTATGTAATGTAAAATATTTTCAAATTGCAATAGTTCACAACGAAAAAATAATACTGAAGAAAATAGTTTTTTTTAAACGAGATTTATATGAACTAAATCTCTTGAAAGTAATAGAGTTGCAAAGCGACTTACCTATTCGTCGGTGGTGGTCTTTTGCAGGCTTTGGTCACCAAAAAGGTGATTTTTATGACAGAATAAAATTCTGCCAACAAAAATTACCCATTTGGTAGAAAGAAGAAAAGTATCCAAGAAAAAAGTAAATTACCTACACAAGTTATGCGACGCAATGAATTTACATGGCGTCCTCTCGGTAGTTATTTGGTTTTCAATTTCAGTTTGTATTCCTTCCGCGAGCATGCGTCGAGAATTTGCACTTCGTACTTAAAAATAAGTGACATAGCTTCAAATTCAATCTTATGACGATACATATGCAAGAAAATATAAGACTTTAGAATTATCTTCAGTGAATTCATGCGAGGAACAAAACTTCTACTAATCCCCTTGAGTGTTACTTCGCATACATGAGTCAGCACTTGTTTTCATTGCGTGCTTTCGAAAGTTTCAGTTTAGATTTGCTGCTGGACTATAAAATTGTGAGCTGCGCATGCGTCGACTCATACTTTCTTGCTATACGGGAAACGTTTTTGATTATAGCAGAAAACTGCGGAGGGCGTACGAATCTGTGTATTACGGAAAACTTTTTTATATATTCAGAGAGTTTTCCGAGATTTTTTACAGTGCAGTAACGATTCGGGAACTTCGATTGGCGCTGCAAGACGAATGGGCAGCAATGCCTCAACAACTCATTGACACCCTCATTCTCAGCATGGGCAGACGCTGTGAAACCTGCCTAGCAGTCGGGGGAGATCATATCCCCTACTAAAGACCGGATGTTTCTTGCTGGACACCCATCACAGGGATGTTTCGGCCTTCAGTCGCATTGCGTTCCATGCTACTTTTTCAATAAAGCTTCTTTTTATCCCTCTGATTTCTCTTTTAGTAAGTGTTGCTTACATTACACATCTCTTTACGGATTGGGGATCTTACGGTATTAAATGTGTTGATTTGGAAAGCTTTTGTACAAAGTTATATTGAAAAAACCGTCTCGTCCTTAATTTTTGCACACCAGTGTACGTTTTCATAAATAATGCAATTCTTGTACAAAATTTTGAAATGTGGCAACGAAACGAAATGTTTTGAAGCATCTTTTGAGAAATTTTAAACACCGGTATTAATACCAGTATTCCGGTATCACGTTTTAAAAATACCGAATACCGGTATTGAAATTTTGGTCCGGTATTGAAATCCCTTATGGTACGTACTACAGATGATTGGGCGGCTAATGTTGGAGGGTTGCTAGGGAGACGTCACTCGGTGCAATCAAATCAAAAATAGTTCTTCGATACTCAGCTATCACGGAAAGTATGTAACACGCTATCACCTCCCCCTCCCCAAATAATTTTATTTCTTTTCCTCAAGCGATGATGTTATAAAACAAGTTTTTTATTTCATCACAGAAGAAGTTATACTAAATTTTATAATATTTTATATGCATACATGCTCTCACACACTCACGCGTGTGTGTGTGTGTGTGTGTGTGTGTGTGTGTGTGTGTGTGTGTGTGTGTGTGTGTGTGTAAATTGATGCGTACAACATTACATTGATACGCATGAATACAACATTAATTTGTCTAAATTTTTAAGCAGTGTGATGAAAAAAAAAAACATAAGCAATAAATAAATAGGAGCTAGTTTTTTAAAAGAGTAAGTGTCTATATTTTATGCAGACATTAATTATTTTGATAGCAATAAAAAAAAAATTAGTACCATGTTATAATTAGTGATATGCCGGATCGTTAAAAAGGTTAATCCGCGGATACGGATACGGATCCGGATCATTAGTGTCAAGATCCGCAGATACGGATACGGATCTCTCTCTCTCTCTCTTTTTTCCACCCAATTCAACTATCCAAGTGCAAAATTTCTTACGGAAGGTATTCCCGTCAGAATAATGGCAGTTTCTTCAAAAAATGTCAACTGCGGCAAAAATATAATCTAGACTATGATTTACTCTTTAAAGAAATCGCCGTTAAAATTGAGAGAGAGTTGGAAGGAATGGGTCAGCTCTACATTAATGCTTAGATGGAATGTGAAAAATTATTTCTAGCTTACTCGGTAGATGTAGGATACAGGAGCAAGAGTGTAAAGCTGCTACTGGATAGGCTAGAAATAATTTTTTCCATTTTATTTCAGCATAAATGCAGCGCTGACCCATTCCACCGAACTTCTCCGACCGACGAAATACAGAGTCGGGAACACCTTTACAAACAGTAAATAGAGAATTTAGTCTCACTTTTTTTAAAGGATGCCGAGAAAAACAAAAATGAAGAATAACAGAAACTCCAAATCAATAACAAAAACTAATATTAAATTAAAGATTTAAAAACCAAAACATGTCCCAGAGTGCCGACCTCATATTAAGATGAATTTCGCGGGTCAGAACACACATTTGTTAACAAATATGAACTGACAGCAGGTAAAAATTTTAAATCATTGAGCTTTTTCTCCTTATCTTCCGACTATGAAATCGCTACCAATCACGCGTATAAAGGTTTAGAATTGCATTTAAAATTTACTTAACAAGATTATAGCTCCTACTGTATATAAGTTGAAAGTTTCAAATAAATATCAAATGCAGAAAACTTCGTTCTTTCAATTAGGACCAACATTTTTAACGTACGGGTCAATTTTTACTACTATAATTGTGAAAAACGTTAAATCGGTTTTTAATTAATATCTCCGGTAATTAAAGTTCTACAAAAACGAGGCCAAGCTAAGAACACTTTCGATCAAGTCACCTTTTGAACGAAAAATGAACTATCAAAATCGGTTCATCTGTTTAGGAGCTACGGTGCCACAAAAAGATACACTAATACACTTTTCAAACCTGGGGGGGGGGGTACAAATTGGCTTCTGAAATTTCTTATAATTTAAATAGGGAATAAAACCTAATTTAAACGGAATTTAAGTCTTTTATTCAAATATTTAAAAAATTTTAGAATAGAAATGATCCGTTTAAGATCCGTCAAAAAAGTAACGGATACGGATATGGATACAGATATTTATTTTTCCCTCGGATATCCGCGGATACGGATACGGATATCCGGAACATCACTAGTTATACTAAAGAATACTAAACATGTTTGCGAATATTACACAATATTGAATGCAAGAACTTACCGTGTCCTTTAGTTATCCAATATATTAAATTATTGGGTGCGGGCCGACCAATAAACTCAGCTGATCTGCTAATCAGAACTTCCTTGATGAGGTTTTTTCCATTTAACACAACTACTAAATTTCCTCCGGTTGTTCTAAAACTGAAAACATTTCCGTACTTTTTTGCTAATTCTGAAAAATGTAAGTGCGTTGAGGATGAAATGAATGGATAATAACCGACAATTGGCAAACCCCATGGCCCTGGGGGTAAATTACGGTTGCTCTTTATCAAGTAAAATATTAACCATGTTAAAGTTAGAATAGTCGCTCCAATAGCAAGTGTTGCAGGAGTGTACTTTTCTATATCCATCACGAGATAGAAAAAAACAAGAAAAAAACATTCAGTGGCTTTTTGACAATTCTAATCAGCTGAATTTTTATTTTAGATATTATGTTAATGAAAATCTTTATCTGTAAGAACAAAGAACAGTGAGATAAAATAAAAAGTCTCAGAATTTTGCATTCATGCCAGCCAGTATTCGTGTTGCTAACGATTCTTCGTAGCAAAATATGTGTCATTTTATTGGATATGGAAATATTGATATTTTATTCATAAAGAAAAGAAAGAGAAGACAATCTAATGCTTCAAAAAGAAACATATACCAACAGATTTTACGAAAACATTTTTTTTTTAACTTATACCGTGAAAACTAAATATCTGTTTCTGAACTAAAATGAAATGCAATGGGGTTGTTTCCTTCAGTCAAAAGTAGTACTTTTTGTCACTGAAATTGATAGAATAAGCAAAAAAAATAACATGGACTCAGAAAATACTTTCATTTTCCTAACAGTTATTTTTAAATTAATTATTTTAAAATGTCCGATTCTTCAAACAAGGCGTGGTCTTTATGACGTCACAAATGATGCACTATCGCGCATCTTTCTACCGCATTTCCACGTTATGATAATCTATTCTATTCTATTCAAGAGTCACAACTGACTTCAACTGCATTTATGTCGAGGACTGCATACTATGTGCCTTGCCTCCATTTTTTTATATACCGATAGATGGCAGCACCATCACCGGATCGAGCAGTTAGTGAGAATTTAGAACTAGTCCAAGAGCTAATAGCTACCTGGTACTAGCACCCCCCAGAGGTATCGTTTCACTTGGAGGACATTGAGGACCACGAGCATATTTAACGTCGCCCAGTCCCCTTTAATGACGACGGTGGGTCTTCGACCAGCAAGGATCGAACCCGAGGCCCTCCGGCCCCGAGTCCTATGATAATCAAACAGCGAATTACAATTGCGCTCTACGCTTGCTATCAGCCATATCGTTGCCAATACACGTGAGTAAAGATGCGAGTTAAATATTTTGGACCGTGAATGGCAACACTGAATGGCATTTCATCATTTGTGATGTCATCGGTAGAAGCGTTAAACGATGAAAGAGCACCGATTTAAGTATTTTTTTTAAAATAATATTAAACTTAAAGAAATTAGTTAAAAAATGGTCAGATTCTATGTTTTTAAACATGCTCTTTCAGAAAAAAATACTTTTAAAATTTTGGAAACGACCCCATTGCGGCATTTACTTTTAACTGCTAAGTCACTTAATTTTATTAATACGAAACAAAAGTGTTATCATTTATTTTGTGTAGCTGAAAAATTAAACCATTTTATGATTATTAAGTTTTGATGTTGTCTTGTTCCAGCTAGGCTGGCGATTTGGAGTGCGCTGCTTCACCAACTGTACCGCTATTTGGTCGAAGTCCGATTTCCTCAGTACACACATGTCCTAAGGACCCGTTTATGGGGTAAAGGGTAGGTGACCTTTCACAACACAACAACTTTGTGTACAACACATTCACACATAGGAAGTACAATAACAGGAAAGTACATCCATTCTCGAACTGGGATTCAAACCAGGGACCTCCTCATCGCACTCAAATTTCTCTGACCACTAGTCAAGGCTGGAGGCATTATTATTAAGTGTGACTAGTAATCATAAAATGCGTCAACGTTGCACAAATTAGGTGCCAGGAACACCTAAATGTTAGGTAGTTAATCTTTGCAGCGATTAAGATATATGCTAGCAGCATCGCCCGGCTTTGCACAGTCTACCTCGAAAATAAAAGTCATGTCAAGTGACGCGTGTTCAACAATCAGACTTGAACAAAAGAAATCAGTAAAATTTTGAGGCAGATTGCGGAAAAATAACCAGAAAGGAATCATTTTAAATCTCCCGATTATAGGAAATGCCTCAAAACTAAAGTCAAAATTTTATTTGTTCATATTCGAGAAAAAAAGTGGCAAACATATCTTTTTTTCTCAATGATTTTCTTCACGCTACAAATTTTAATAAAAGCATTGTTACGGAAAATTGCAAGGAAGCACTGAATAATAATTTGAATGGAGGAAAGCCTTTGAAAAATAGGGATTATATGTCGAAATCTAAGTGTCATAATTAATAGTCTTTAATTGATATCTCCGCTAATTATTATCGGAGAATTATGTTAAATATCCAAACATAAAGACGGGAAATTTACGAATCCAAAGATACCAGGTTCGATGGTCAGTTCATTGGGCGTCCGGGAGAAGTAACTTCGACATACATACATAGATACATACGTTCAGTTTTTAATTATATAAGATACTATTCGATTTGTTTTAAATGAAATATATTTCATATCACTGGTATACTTTTTACAGATCTTATTTTGCGATGGCGCATTGAAATTCACTGTTTTTTGCTGATGTGACATTCGCAAACATGAGCATCAAAATAATTGTTCTTCACTGTTAAAACCGGAGGAGCCAGATAGGTGCGATTTTTCGCCTTAGTGTGCAAAGACGGAGCCATAGAGAGTCACAGAGGCTAGGAAATATTGTTCCGATATCTTTTAGCACCTCAGTGGATGAAAGAAGGTAATGAAGGGTCATCAGCTCACGCAGTAGCCAATAGCGACTCTTTTCCTCCGCAAAGGTGCCTCGCTCGCACATGCGCTGTGCACTCCGGGATAAGTTCAGTTCAGCCACTTTAATGGCGGACGACGATGCTGCAAAGTAGTTGTTGATACATTAAATTTTCACATTGAATTGACAACTAAACTGGATTAAAATTCAACATTTCTGGGACAAACCTTCAAAACCTTGCGTAAGTACAGTCATTTAATCATGGTATAACATTTAAGGCTTTCCAACAGGCTTTTAGTGTTTTTAGAGTCGAGTTTCAACAAAGTAAATTGAGTACTACTTCTTGTTTATAGTTAACTGTTTTAACATAGTGATGTATGGCTTTTTATATCATGTGTACTAATATATGCTGTTACTTGCTTGTCGCGTCAGCGGTCTCACGGATTTTCCCCGAAATGTTTATTGTTAGCAATACGAAATAATTAATAAGTAACCGTTATTAGTCCAGTCAATAGGTAGAAAAAAAAAGGGCTTGCCTTACAAAAAATGGGGTCAAAGATTTTATTTTTTAAATTTGTGTATACTAGTGCCAATATGAAAAAACCAAGTTATCCAACACGAAAGACTTCGGGAGAACTTTTGGGGGCCGAAAACCCCCAAAAATTTGTGATTTTTTGTAGTATTTTCAGAATATCTCAAAAATGGTTAAAATCACAAAAAAACGTGAAATGCAAATGTTAAAGAGGATTAAATTTCCTTCAACTTTTGTCATTACAACATTTTTGTAGCATGAAAAGCAAGCGAGTTACAGCTTCTTGAAAGTCACACTTTTTCTGAACCCCTTCAGCGAATTGTGTGAAAGCGCATCGGATAACGGAGGAAAAAAGGAGAAACGCCGGCAGTCTGACCTTGGAAATCATTTGTCTTTCACAGCTGAGGGTAAATTCCTCCGTTCCCTTTAATTTAAACAAAACACCCCCATTCCATCCCCCCCCCCCTTTTTTTTTCTCCAAATGAGATGAATCGACTCAATAGCTACTCATGTTGGTCACTTCAGGGTTTGAGCGAGAGTATGTTTTATCAATTTGTGTGTTCTGAATTACAATTTTTTCCCTAGAAATGATTACGCCTGATCAAGGTGTTTTTTTTTTTTTATTATTATCATTATTATTTGCGAAATCAGTTTGCATGAATGCGAAATAAAGATTGTGAAGGAGAAGGGAACAGAAAATCTTCAAAGATGCAGCGCAAAACGGCAAAATGAAGAACATCAGCGTTTTTTGAAGTTCTTAAAAGAAGTGACAATTCACACTGCCTGTCACAAATGCTATCTCAATGAGCAATCAATCTCTTCCCTTGAAGTAATGGTTGAACCTAACATGTTAACTAAATTCCTTAAGAAAGATTTCTGGCAAATTATAACAAAAAGAATTGTCTTATTCTACTTCTTGAGACATATTTCGAAGAGTGTGGCATTGAAGTTAGGCAGACTCAAGATGATGCCGACTCACTCACTTACTGCTCTTTCAAAGGCAAAAGAAATTGAAAAGGTTGTTATAGTGAGCGAGAGTACTGATGACAGCTTTAGGACAGCCTTTCAGCAACTTGTTCTTTTTAAAACCTGGAAGAGGGAATGCTTGTGATTTGTTTTTTTCCCCAATAAATCTTTTAAGTTTGACCCCAGCAATATTATTTTCATCCATGCGTCTAGTGGGTGTGATACGACTTCGGCGATCTTGGCCAAGGCAAAATTAAGTTGTACAAAATAGTCAAAAAAAAGAAAAAAAACTCCTGAAATTAAGGAAGCTATTGAAGTATTTATGGACCCAATCTGTCATCATGATGTCTTCCTTAGCTGCAGCTGGAGAAAACATTTTGCAAATATTATACACAGGTGACGTAAAGTATTTGAACCTATCTTTGGATACTTTGCAATTTAATCTTTTTATAAAACTAGCATACAGGGCTAAGATAAATCTTGCAGGGGTACCTCCAACGTGCGGGGAGGGAGGGGGGGGGGCATGCTGGACGTTATTACTCATATCGGTTCTACCACCAAATTCAAAGTTGGTTGGGCAACATAATTGATCCAGAGAAATGGGGTTGGGAACGCAGGACGCAAGGTCTAATTTGTTGACACGAAAAGAGATTCAGTTACTCAGAATCTTTTGAAGATTGTACCTTGTACCTGCAAGAAAAACTGTACTGGAGCCTGTTCTTGTCACAAGGCAGGTTTAAAATGCTTCAGCAAGTGCAAACACTGCGTGGCACAAATTGTGAAAATGTTGCAGAAATTTCATCTTTGGATGAGACTGCTGAAGAAGATAATTTGTTCCAGGAGCTTTTGGAATTACCGCAACAAGGAGATGAACAATTAAAGGATCACAGCTTGTTTCTACCCCCTACAGATTCTGAACTGGGAGAACCTGGACCTTCAAAAGGCTTCGAAGAAGATAAACAGCGTATTTTGTTGTTATTTCTCTATTTTCTTTAAGGTCGAATGAATCTCTCTGTAATTTAGATGTAGGTATTAATTTTCTACAGTTGGATTTTCATTTCGTAAGGGTTTTTCATGCCTCAAAAAAACAGTTTCTGCAGAATTTTTTCAAAGTGTTCATTACGTATTACTATTGTACCTTTATTTATTCACTTTTTTTTTTTTGTATATTGTTTGCTTATTATCACCCTAATATTTATTCATTCACATTTATATTCGAATATTGCATTTTCGCTTGTAATAGAATAGATGGTACGAATTATGTGCTTTAAATGAATGAGAAGATTTTGTAATTCAATTACAAACTGCAATATAAATCATATGTTATTGGAGTCTGACTGAAGACTACCTCTGTCAGGCTAGAAATATTAGTTCGTGAGCGGTGGGGGAGGGTTTATTATTATTATTGTGACAGAGCATAGGATGCATGACTGTGTTGATTGTTTGCTTATTAGCTGCCTAATATTCATTCCTTCACATTAATATTTAAAAATCACATCTTTGTTTGCAATAATTAGACAAGAATGTACGAATAATATCCCTCAAATGAATGTATATATTGTGTAATCCAGTTACAAACAACAATATATCATCTATTATTGGAGTCTGATGAAGACTACCTCTGTCAGATCAGAAAAGTTAGTTCGTGAGCAGTGGGGAAGGTTTTTTTTTAAATTATTATTGCATCGTTGTATGTGCTTTAAATGAATGCGTATATATGTATTTCAGTTTCATAATACATCGTTAGTTTTTGGAGTCTAGTGGGAACTAATCTGTCAGCCAGAATTGCTACTGTGTCCAGCGGGGGGGGGGGGAGGTGAGCAAGAAACTCAAACTACTCTAACTGTCGATAAACTCTCTGAAACTAAAGTTTCTATTAAAGTTCTAATAATTATGACGCCTTGCTTTCAGTGTGAAAGATATTTTTTTTCGGAGTGGAGGAAAACTGCCTATTTTCAAAGAGCTATAGCAAGCTTGTTATTTGTGCTACAAAAAAGTTGTAAATACAAAAGTTGTAGGAAATTTTATGTTCTTTAAACTTTACATTTAAAACTTTTTTCTAAGTTGAACCATTTCGGAGATATTTTGGAAAAAACAAAAAAAGTCATAAATTTTTGTGGTTTTTCGGCCCCCAAAAGTTCTCCCGGGGTCTTTCGTGTTGGATAACTTGGTTTTTCCATGTCGGCACCAATATGTACAAATTAAAAAAATAAAATCTTTGACCCCATTTTTTGCAAGGTAAAATGTATCTATTGACTGGACTAATGAAAATTTAACGATGTAACTTAACTGCTACAGCAGATACACTAAATGTCTTTATCTTCTCAATAAAATAGTTGCGTAGACGAAGCAAAGGAAAAAAAAAAAAAAAAAGACGCTTAGAAAAGAAATCTCTATGTGTGTTTCATGCCATGACTCATTACATAAAAATATTTCGTTGGTGTTATTTCAAAAAAAAAAAAAAAACCGAATGCATTGTCTAGACGCGTTTATTATTATTATTTTTTTTTCTGATTTCTGTTTCCAATGCTTTTTTATTATGTGGGCTGTCAAAAATTTGTTTTGATTTTAATGTCAAAAAAGTTCCTATTTAAAAAAGAAAAAAAAGTGCTTTTTAGATTACTTATGTTCAAATAGGATATTCAAATGTCGAACCATATATGTATACGTATCAATATGTTACTCTTGATTAAAATATTTTGAACGTTTATAAAACGCCTGCAATTTATGAAACGATTTGATTTTTCCGTGATTGTAATATAACTGAAAAATGTTGAATGTGTCCGTAAATTATCCATAGATGCCTACATTCTTAATTTTTGGTATTATGCTGTAGTAAATGTCAATATCCATTTAAAACTACAGAGCAATCCAAGGGTTTATATGAGAGTTAGCACTCGGATAGAGGAATTGAAGTCATGAACGCTTCTAAATTATGTTGGAAAGTCTGAAATGTGATCAAATGCCTTAAATGACAAATTTTAACCCAAAATCAATTCAATGTGAAAAACGTACCAAGACTTTGTATATCATAAGCACAAACAATAAACACAATAATATTAAAAAATGCACACAATACGGGGGAGGGGAGGAAGAGGATCTACTGTAGAAATCAGTAACGGTGCCATTTATCTCTCTGAAGGTTCCTTCTTTTCACCGCCGCGCCGCTGTCTGTCTTTTAAAAGGTGCCCGTTTTTCACCCTAATTAGAGGTGCGATTTCGGCTCCGTATTGGGTGTCGCTGGTGAACAAGCGTTTCACCCCTGAAAGGTGCCAAACGCAACCTGTAGTTTTAACAGTGTTGACAGAGGTTTCCGCCAGTTAAATTCTGTTCATCGTTGAAAATGATCTTTTACCTGATGCATCTGATCCAATAATGAGAAAAGTATGCTCAATAACTTCAGGACAAATTTTGTCTCAGGATAAATGTGTTACAGGGCAATAACAGATTAACTATTACAATAACTTTTAATGTTGCATTCATATAATGTTAGTCGAGTAACATAACAGCATTAATACTGTAGTAAAATTCGACCTGTTTCCTGAAAATGAATGCTGAAATCAAAGTAAACTTTGAACCAATGTAATCTAAAAATTATTCTTTTTCAAGTTTATTCTGGAAAAATTAACATATTAGATCCTTTTATCCACAAAATTACGTATTTGCGTGTAGGGAATAAAAGATTATGTCTCCTGTTTTTTTTCTCTAAAACGATAACACAATTTAACTATTATCATATTTAAAGCAAAATTTAGCAAGATGGGTTTATGTTAGAGAGAACAGTTATTTACTTATTTATTTTATTTATATATTTCTTTTTTAGCCTACTTTCCCAGTAAAAGTCAGAGAAAGACGAAAAAAGCATGAAAGAAGGCTTAATGCATCTTGAAAATATTACAAAAAGCAAAAAAAAAAAAAAAAAGTAAAAAAAAAAATAAATATTGAAAAATTAAAAATTGGAAAGTAGGGTATTGAGATGGGGAAAAATGTCTATCGGTCTGTCTGTCTGTCCCCCCGCTAACAACTTTTGAGTGAATAGTCCGATTCGAACAAATTTCTTTTTCACAGTAAAAGTTACCGCCCTATAGCCAGGACTAAGGCATAAATACGTGAAATACACCGCCAGCTCAGTCATTTCCAGCCGAGGACTGCAGTTTCGTGCTTATTAGCACTCATCAGCCCGGCATAGGAAAGTGACTGAGCTGGAGATGGAAAACCTTCCATCTCCAGCTCAGTCACTTTCCTATGCCGGGCTGATGAGTGCTAATAAGCACGAAACTGCAGTCCTCGGCTGGAAATGACTGAGCTGGCGGTGTATTTCACGAAATTTCTTTTTGTTCGAAAGATTTCGGCGAGGGCACTTCATTCCTATACTTTATTTTTTGATTTGAACTATTTTTTGTTCATTTTTAAACAGTTCAAAAAAACTTAACATTAGGGCCTACGGGGAAATTCAAGGCAATTCCGAACTGTGAGGCAAATTTGCTTCAAACTTTGTAGGAAAAAGCTTTTGATGAAAAATTTGTAAATAAAATATCTTTTTGATTTGAACAATTTTCCGTTCAATTTGGAATGGTTCAAATCCCTTAACATTAGCGCCTACGGTAAACTGAAAGTCAATGAAGATTCCGTACTTGAAGGCGGATTTACTTCAAACAAATTTTGTTGGAAATAGCTCTTGACGACAAACTCCAGACTCCGACTCCGATAATTTAGAGGCACCTGACTCCGACTCCTGTGCCCGACAATTAGTCGGACTCCGACTCCCTGACTTCGACTCTGACTTCGTAGCTTTGGCAAAAATTTATACACGGAGGACAAATGACTGGCTCCGATTCTTGGATATTCGACTCCGACTCCTTTATCTCGAAATGAGATTGACTCCGACTCCGACTTCGCAGCTATGGTTTTAACTGTGAAATAATTATTGTTAATATGACCTGTTTTTATTTTCACGCTAAAGTTTTAATTTAGGTATTCAATTTTCGGCGGATAAACTCAAAGTCATTTATGTCAGTCATTTCTACATAAAGCTATGCGCAGACAATTTTTTTTTTTTTTTTTTTTTGACAGTGAAAATTATTTCTTTAAGTTGACATTTCATTCTTTTTATTTATTTTGTAAGTGCATTAATTCATTCAAAAAATTATTTTTGGCAACAGGGGAAAAAGTTTGATATGATGTATTTATTTTAATGAGCTTATTAATTTTAATTATTATTTTTTCGTTTCGAAAGCTGTTGAAGAATTTTTTTTTAATGGATAAAAGTGTATTAACTGCTTTGTTTAAAAGGTGCTGCTGTTTTATTTGTTTGTTTGTTTATTTATTTTTTTTACGCATCTAATATTTTAGATGAGTAAGGAATATTATTCCTAGAAATCAGCTTAAAATATCTTAAAAATATGCTTGAAACAATTTGCGATTTTAGCTATTTTTGAGAATATTGATCAGGTACTAGAAAGTAGTATGGGTATACGGGAAAGTAGACTCGTTTAGTTCTAGACGGAACTTCTTGTTTATTAATATGAATTTTTGCATCGTCTGTAGGTGGCTCCAGCAATTTGGCTCCTGTTGCGACAGTTTTTTTTTATGATTTCCAGATCCTGATATTTCAAGATTTCTCTTGTGTAAATAAAGCACGTAAAGAACATTTTGTAAGTTTTAAAAAAGTTTGGTTACTTTGAAATGTCATACTTAAAAACCCCTTCATTGAACAATAAATAAACTGTTTCAAAAATAAACAAAGTAATAAGGAGAAACAACTAAAAACTTACCACGACCTTTAGTTACCCAGTGTACTTGATTATTCGGGATTGGGCGTCCAATAAATTCAGCTGACCTGTTGACTAGAACTTCCTTGATAATTTTTGCACCATTTAAAACAATTATTAAATGCCCTCCAATTGTTCGAAAGCAAAAGACATTTCCGTACTTTTTTGCCAGTTCAGAGAAATGTAAATGCACTGTGTTTGAAAGGAACGGGTAATAACCGACAATTGGTAAACCCCATGGCCCTGGGGGTAAATTACGGTTCCTCTTTATCAAATAAAATATTAACCATGTCAACGTTAAAACACATGCTCCAATGAGAAGGGACACGGGCGTATATTTTTCTATGTCCATAGTTTGAAGAGAGAAAAAAAATAATAATAAGCGGAGGAAAAAGTTTGACTGAAAGTCCTTTCAGGAGCTGCAATCAGACGCAATCATTCGCTGCTCTATTTTGCGATAGCTGCTAATAAAATCATCTTATCTTTAAAAGCAGAGAATGACGAGAAAAACTCGAAGATTTGAAATGCTTGTGTGTAAATATTTGTGTACAGATGATGTTTTAAAAGTTCATTCTTGGAAAGAAAGAAGGAAAGAAAGTTTTAAAAAAGTGAGGGTTACACTCTATTTATTTGTATATTATATACAAATATGAATTGTGTCGATCTCTTAGGTGTAATCTACAGCATGTATCATATCTTAAACTTTGCAAACAAATGGTCTTCACATTAAAATTAGTATTAGCTCTAAAATTTCAAAAGGCAATCACTCTCTTTTTTTATGTATTACAGATTCATGATTAGTATTAGCGGTTAACTTTAAGTTCCAATTTTCGTGTGTTTTGGCTCATGTGTTGCTTGACAACTAGATTAAGAAAAAATTAACAAAATGTTAACATGTTTTTGATAACTTTGAGCCTAAACGGTGTTGTTGTGGCAATTAGTAACCAACCAAACAGCAAAATCATGTTCTACGTGATTGTAAACATTGATTTTAAACCTGCTATGAGTTATGAAAATTATCAGTTAGAAGAAAAAAAAAATCGTCTGAACAATATTATATTTTAATGAAAAATTAGGAAGCTCTTATTTTGGAATAGTGATGCTTGTGGTGGAAATTCGATCAACTGTTCTTAGAATCTTTGCCGATTTCTTTACGTTTCAATAATCTATAGCGTTCTAATTTCTAATATGAGCGCGATGATAAAATACGAGACGTGCTCCTATAGTAACTACATCAAAGAGAAAAAACCCAATATCCTTAAAAATAGCAATAATTTTCAAAAAATCGCAATACTGCAATATTATCCTCATTTTTTCCGAACAAGTTAATTTTTTAGAGGAAGGAGGATTCCTGTGACGTTCCTGGGTTCCCCAGGAAAATGTAAGCTGATTAAAATAACTGAAGATGCTAAGAAAAAGTGAAGATAATTTCACACACTAAGTTTAACATTACTACACAAAACTGCATTTTTAATATAGTATTATTAGATCATATAAAATCCAAGAAACAAAGGAATAAATACATATTCTTTTTAGCAATCTAAGGTCTAGTTTAGGTTGACGTGCAACCATCAGCCACTTTCACAATATTAATGAAGGGGGTGAAGTTGTTTTTAACTATTCAAATGTGACCCCAAAGTTGAATGAATTTTTTTGTTTGTCTTACTTTCCATTTCGTCTTTTATACACTCATGTCTCTCTTGAAATTCTACTACCCCCTCCCCTCCACCCCAAGGAGGCACGACCCCTGCTTGACAACCAATGCCGTTGAACATTTAGTCTTAGCTTGATGATCGTAATTTTAAGGCTTAAAATTAGTAACGTAAACGTTATCTGCTTTCGTGAACATTAATTGTTCTATCTGTGCTTTAAATGTATTGGAATTTTTATCTTAGACATTTTTTTTTTCTTGTTATTCATTTTTATGATTTGTTTCCTTCAATATTTGTCGACTCACATGAAAAAAAAAATAATAGAGTTGAAAAAAATTATGCCGTCTCTTCACTCCTAACAAGCAACGATAAAATTAAAAATTTTAAAAAATCCCGACTGAGTTGCAACTGTAGAATCAAGAGGGAAAATTGAAAATCCTTTTAAAAGCCTTATATTATTAAAAATCAATGTCAAGTATTTTATTTGCTATTAAATAGAAACTGGCAACAGATAAAAATTTTAAATCATTGCGTTTTATTTTATTTTCGGCCAACAATGAATTCGGTTATCGATCGCGTGAATTAAGGCTTAGTCGTTATTAAAATCTGCTTTAAAAAAACGTTATAGTTCGAATCCTATGAAACATGGAAGTTCCAAACACATTCTATCAGACGCGGAAAAAAAATATCTTTATTTTGGTATTAAATTTTATTTTTTTAACTATGTTTTCACTGCAAAAATCGCGAAAAACCGTTTAGAGGTTTTTAATAAATATCTTCGGTAATTAATCTCATCCAAAGATGCAACCTAGCTAAGAACACTCTTGATCAACTCTCCTTTCGAACATATTTTTTTTTCCAAATCGGTCCATCCGTTTAGGCGCTAGAGTGCCACAGACAAACACACAGATACACATATAGGTATACAGATACACAGATACACAGACACGTCAAACTTATAACCCCCTTCTTTTGTGTATCGGGGGTTAAAAAGAAAGCATATTTGAAACAGTTTGTAACTTAAGACAATGGAAAAAGACATACACAGTTGCTGTTGTAAAAATGATTTTGACGTAGGGTAGGGCGGGGCTAATTGAGCATAGGGGCTTGTTGAGCAATCGATATATCTGGAAAAGTATTCACCACACGTGTAGGCATTAAACGGCGGAAAGAAAGGGTTATGGGAGGGAAACTCATCGCGCAATCTTCAATTGCTGCTCGACAAATGAGTGAAGTATGCGTGCACATTATTTATTTTGTGACAAAAAAGTAAAAAACTCATTTGCCGCAAGTTTTCGTCTGTATATTCTTCCAGTGTTATTTATTTTCTGTCAGGCAAGTTTTATTCTTTCATAAATTTACTGTACTTTTGATATGTATAGAGGTTCTCGGTATAATTTGTACCGTTTTCCAATAATCTCACTTTTATTTTAAGACTTTGGTTCGGGATTAGTTGAGCAAGTATTGCTCAACTGACCCCCGCGACTTAAAACAAAAGTAGTAATATATTTTTTGCTTTTGTTAAGATGCGGACTAAAAGGAAAACTACACGATGTTTTTACACTACTGACGACTTGAATAATGCTGCAAAGGCTGTCAATTATGAGGAAAAAAGTGAATGCCGCCGCAAAATAATTCGGTATCAAACGGATGACTTTGACAAGTTTTTTAAAGAAATTCAAAGGTGTTGATTCATCCATGGGTTATGCAAAACCGAGTCAAGTTTTTTCCCCAAAAAGAGGACTTTATATAAAAAAAAATACTTGCTGCAAATGGCATCAATATACTATGGATATTTCCCAAAGGACGGTCGTCGCCTTGCCTACGAGTGTGCTGTTTAATTTATTTTTAAATTCCATCCGCCTGGAGTAAAAATATGGTGGTCGGAAAAGATTGGCTTACAAAGTTTTTAAAACAAAATCTGGAACTATCCATCAGAAAACCAGAACCATTTCAATTAATTCGAAAAAAAAAACTTTAAATTTTGTTAATTTGTCACTAAAAGACTATAAATAAAGAGTTGATAGTCAAACATAAATTTTATTTCATCTCTAGTTATCATTTATCCTATGGTTCGGCTAGACATTATAAGATATTATAAGTGATCAACTTGCCCCATACCCTTGCTCAACGTACCCCATAAATGGGGTACGTTGAGCAAGTTTGACTTTTTGCATTCTGACAGCTGTAGCTCTTAAACATGTACTATTAGCTACAAGTTACTATGGACACTTATGAAAAGGGATACATTACTAATCCATCAGGTTGCGTAACAATCGATTGAGACTTATCATTGAGGAGCTATATCCGCTTAGGTGAAAAATTGCTCAACAAGCCCCACCCTACCCTACAGGGAAATAAGTAGGCTCGTTTAATTCAGAAGGAACTTCCAGCTCATTTTACATAATGAAGCCTTTGGGTTATGTAAAATAATTCTTTGTCGTGCAAAACTCTGAGCTAGCTTGAGAGTGTATACGGAAACCTGGCTTTTAATCGATTTCTCTGATATCTGTTGATTGCATAGTACTAACATTCATACAGCTAGATATTTTTCACAAGAAATCGAAATGTCATTTCTCTCCTAAATCGCGAAAATTCATAAGATTAGAGGAAAATGCGTTATTATTCTACAGCTTATCAAAAAAACTGATATTTGACAATAGTTTTTTTTTTTTTTTTTTTTTGAAATAGTTTGAGATTGATAAGATTTGGTACATTGATAGAATAGATGGTTTAAAAAACTTATGGAGAAGCAAGTTTCTGAAATTTTCAGACTTTATTGTTAAATGTTTGACGAATTATCTGATCGCAGGACATTTTATTACAAGTAAAATGTGATTTTTAGCGAGTGACATTTTTTAAATGTCATTAAGGTGATTGCTCATCTTTTGTGACGTTCACCTTTTCAGTGGTATGAAACCTTGAATTCCATGTAAATATGTTCAGTAGCAAACATACAGCTAGTCAAAGGAAGAATACTTTATTATTCAAAAGTATAAGGGGAAAAATTGAACATTTGGAATAAAAATTAAGAAATACTCATGCACCTAGTCTCTTGCAATCACTCGTAAAGTGTCTTCAGTATCTCCAGGAAGTAATTTGAAAGATTGCAGAATCGAAACAATGAAAATAAATATTTCTCTATGCGCCAAAGGTTCAGCAAGACATGATCTCTTACCTGCAAAAAACATGAGGAATAAATAAATTTGTAAATAGTATTGCCGTGCTAGGCCCAAAAGTCGTATTTTGCACTTTTTATCAAAATGGAGTCACGGTCACTAGGGTGTTCTTTGTCTCATATTTGATCTAAATAACAATGTTTTACGGCCCTTTGCGAATTGGATTTTTTTTTTTTTTTAATTTAGAAAAAGTTGTATCCGAATGAAATACATGAAGGAACAAAACTTTAAACGACAATTTCTCATTTTGAACTCATCTGCAGATACGACTTTTGCGCTTAGCACGACAGTATTGGATTTGTTCATCAGTTATCTTATTAATACTGGAAATGGTACACCATTGCGCAAAGAAAAAAGGAAGATCTGTCCAAACTCCAACAGTTTACAGCGAACTTTTGAGTTGTGTGCACTACTTCGAACAGCGCGCAAGTCCTTTGTGATTTCAAAACTAATCTTATTACGAGTTACTAATCTTATTAAGAGTTCTTTTACTATTTACAGAAAAAAAATGTAACGCCTTGAACACTTGTTACACGCTTTCGGCCACAATGCCCTTTCCGATCAGATGACATTAGACCATTAGACCAGTCTTATTTTTTAATTTAATTATTTTATTGACTGTACTTAAGCTTGCATTACAGTTTGAAGCTGAACCATTCTCATTTTTAACTTGATAGTTTTACTGACAGCACTTAAGCTTACTCTGCATTTTGAAGCAATCTCAGCGATAAACGTTTTAATGAAGAGTTATGTACAGACATTCTTTCCTGGGAGTTAAAGCCACGTTTAAAATTGCTCAAAAACAGGTACTTATGGATAGTACACTCGACGCAATAATAAAAAGCATTCGTAGGATGATACAATTTGAAATATTGTGGAATATCACACCAAGCAAGATATATAACCTACACAAATGATTTACGATAGAAAAAGCGGTAGGGTATCGGCACCAGAAACAGACATGCTTAAGACATCGCTCTCAGGTTAACTCAATTTTCTGAGCGTCCTAATGCATTTAGAACTTTTTAACTATTTTTCGCTCATGCAACTACATCTCATCTAATGTTTGGCTGCTTCTGGATTCTCGAAATTACTTAATTATATTTTATTTTCTCAATTTCGAAAATGGATCCGACCCCCAGTATCAGACACCGAAAAATCTGATGATACTCAGTAACAGATGGGATGGACAACATTTCCCTTTTTCTCTTTAAAATGTGAAAAAGTTCTTTATTTTTAAAACTAAAGCCTTATCCAATTCAAATGAACATGAAACACCAGCTGACCTCGTGGTGTCTAATCTTCTACCACTGCTTTGTAAATACCAACTGGCTCATAAAATTCAATCTGATAACACTAGGGGTTGCACCGTAATCATAGGCCACAGCAACATCAGTTTTACGCTAAAATTCTTATTATTTAAATCCAAACTTCTGACTGTCTGTTACTGGACCCTTGTCTGTTACTGGTGCCGTTACCCTATACTAGTGACTACGTCAATACGAATTCGCAACTCCAGAGCTCGAATACGCTACCTTGCAGTGATTAACAATACTAAAGAAAAAGGTAAAACTTTCCATTCCACGTGATTTCTTTGGGCTAAATTACAGGCTTCAGACAGTTTATGGTGCAATGTAATTTCAGAAGAATAGAAAAGAAAGCTTCCCACAAACACGATGAAAAATAAATGTCATTCACTAAGCGTCAAAGCAGGTTATAAGTTACGGCATTTGTTTGTTTTACCTTTTTCATCCGCGATTAGACAGTGGCTGCAGCGTCCCCTATAGTTTATTGGAGTTACGAATAAAAACTTGTCTCTTGTTCCCAATATTTCTCACAAGTTTGTACATTATGTTTGAGACAAGCCTAACCTATCAACGTCGTAATGCTGTGATTGAGATCTGCGTAGGCTGTGTGAGCTACCAGGTTAGGTTTGCCCCGACTATAGAAGTTTAACTTATTTTCCTTTCCATCAAATTTTATTGATTGTGTTTTAGTTTTCAGAATTTTAGAGAAATACTGGGGAGAGTTACAGGGACATTTATAACGAAACAATAGTTTCCGCCGAATTCACGAGATAAACTATTTCATTTCTTCACTTCAGTTGTTTATATTTTCTAAAAGTATGTAATAACAATTTGTTAATATCCAAAAGTTTTTCCTAGCCTGCAATCTCTTAAAAGGAAGGGAAACAGTTATTAATACAACGAATGATTTTTAAAAGAGAAATAACTTTCCCAGACACAGAAAATATGTATCAGCACTTAAACTCTGTATTGTGAAGATATCTTCTTCATTATCATTAAATTATTTTTATAATCAGAAATACATACATATATATATATATATATATATTTAATTTTTCTTTATTTTATTTTATTTATTTATTTATTTATTTATTTGACACTTCTTGCATCTGGTAAAATAATTAAACTTATTATAAAAGAGTGTCATTACATTGTATAATATAGCACACGATCTATCTCGATTAAATTTCCGTGATGAAGTAAATATGTTGCAACATAGCGAAATATATCTGTTGGGGACTGCCACCATATTATCATACAATTTTATCTATTTCTTAAACATAATTATGGTATATTTTATAATACATATAACTAAAGCAAATGTAATTATGTTATACCTATTTGTTTTGCATATTTATTTCTTCAACAAGCGTGAGAATCTTGAATAAAAAATATGATTAAAGAATGAAATCAGTACCTTCATGAAACATATAGCACTAAGACTTTAAATACTAGAATTTTAGAAATGAGCCGTTTGAAAAATTCCAGGCGTATCTGACTGACATTTGTAATTTAAAACAGAGTGTATTTTGCAATATTCAGCTTAAAATATGCATTGTACAAAAGATATTTTCTCCTTGATCATTGTATTTTTTAAGCTAAATTTAATGGTATAATTGAATTCTGGAAATATATTTTGAATGATTTAAAAAAAAAAAACATTAAAAGCATGGCAACTGACTGACATATTTTTAAAATGTCAGTCCGATTACATTACCGTGTTTTTAACAATTTTTTAAAGATCATCCAAAATGTATTTCGAGAATTCAATTAAACCTTTAAATTCAGCTTGAATATACAACAATCCAGGAGAAAATATTGTTTGCAAATCGTACATTTTGCGTTGAAAGTTACAAAATAATTACTGTTTTGCTCTAAAAACGTCAGTCAGTTTACCAGTGGAATTGCCCGTTACAAACACAAATTGGTACTTAAAAATGTTCAAATAATTAAACAAAACAAAAAATCTAAGGCAATAACTATTTTCTAAGAATTACAATCTTATTCGCAACTCCAACGAACTATAGGGGGCACTGCAGTCACTGTTTAATGGCGGAATTGAAAACTAAAACAAACGCATGTGGTAGCGAAGAAAATGCTAAAAGTTTTGTGATTTTTGTTCGTATGTCTGATTTTTTCGCTTTATTCGTTTGAAAAGATTTTTCAAAGTCTTGTGGATATTCTGACCCATATAGAAAGAGATTAGAAACCAAAAAGTATTACGAAAGTAAACAATTAATGTAGAACACACAGTAAGTTGTTCTGAAGCAGCCATTTTCACGATGTTGAATTCGGAATTCATAAATTTTTGGTTCGCTTCGAACGGCATTTTCATTTTGTACCGTTTTTTCTATACATTAGTACATATTAAGTTCAGTTTCGTGACATTTCCAGCATTTGTTGACATTTTTGTCACATAGTGCACATACGTGGCAGACTGTCAAGAGTAATGTTTAACACTAGATAATTTATTTCTATGACTATATGATTGGATTTCCAAAGAAATCATGCATTTAATTCATTCGTCATGGAAATAATTTACCTGATATGCGAAATCTTGTCAAGATACATTATTCTTTCACATAATTTTAAAACCATAACACTATAAACAGATTTTTGGCGAACTTTTATTTTTTATTGTTCCAATTCTTAACGTTCTTTCTGGATTTTTCAATCTGTTCTGCGATAAATATTTTCAAGAAAATTTATTTGCATACTGTCTATTTCAGTAGGATACTGTAGTAACAAATTTTATTTAAATCATTTATGTGGAATTAGGTTAAGGAAAAGTGTCCAGTCAATGTTGTTAAATTCGTTTTTTTTTTCATCGAATTGAAAAACTGATATTTATTCAAATTCACTCAGAACAAAATAAATAAAATGTGTACTCACAGTTTATATATGGTGGTAGTTTTCTTTTCAGTTGATTGACCATTATTTCTTTTTACTTATCGAATTCTGTAATCTTACTATCATTTTATTCCACTCATGATAAAAATTAAAAATGGTTTAACTAAAAACGCGAAAACTCGCCAAGGCTACTTTGCTTGCACAATACTAAAACTACTATAACCCTAAACAAATTTGGCGAAACCTTTCAGCTGAGAATAAAAGGAATAAAGTAAATTCTTTCTCGGTTATTCATTTTGTTCTACGATAATAAATCCAAGAAAATATTTTGCATACTGTCCATTCCAACTAAATGCTGCTGTAAAATATGATTAGTTAAATTAATTTAAGATTAAAAAAAACTCATATTCTTACAAATTCATACAAAACAATAAAAATTTTTACCTGGTATAACGTTATCCAATTTTGTTAATCCAGAGTTTTCTTGTTTACGCTTCCACCATTTAATACTTTTTTGAAAGAAATAAGAAAAACTAACATTATTTTGAGAAGCTCGAGAATACTACTAGTGACGAATTAATTTCTGTAGCTGAAAGCAAACTAAGACACATCGATTGCGTTAATAAATACTCAGAACAAACTGCCTGTGTTTACGTCAACAGACACACGTGATGCGCAACGTGGCAATGTTTTAGGTGCAGACGCAGTTTTATAAATCACCGCAAGGTAGCGTATTCGAGCGCTGGAGTTCCGAATAAGCATTTATAATGGAAATTGATCCAATTTCTTTTTATCTTATGTAATGAAAAACTGAGCTTATGTACCTATATATCTGTGTATGTATGTCAGAGTTACTCCTCCCGAACGCCAGTGAACTGATCATCGAACCAGGTATCGATAGATTCGTAATTTTCCCGTCTTTATGTTTGGCTATTTAACATAATCCTCCGATACTAATTAACAGAGACATCAATTAAAAACTATTAATTATAATACTCGGATTTCGACATAAAGTCCCCAATTTTCGAAGGCTTTCCTACATTCAAATTATTATTCAGTGCTTCAACTCAACTTTCCGTAACAATGCTTTTATTAAAATTTGTAGCGTGAGGAAAATCATTGAAAAGAAAGATCTGTTGCCATTTTTTACTCGAATATGAAGAAATAAAATTTGGCTTTTGTTTTGAGGCTTTTCCTATAATCATGGTATTTAAAATGTTTCCTTTTTGGTTATTTTTGAGCAATCTGCCTCAAAATTTTACTGATTTTATATTTTGTTCATGCCTGATTGTTGAACCTGCCTCATTTAACATAACTTTTATTTTCGAGGTAGACCGTGCAAAGCCGGGCGACGCAGCTAGTTAAGTTTGAAATGTTGAAATAAAAGTTAAATGCTAAAATAGCAAAAAAAAAAAAAAAAAAAAAAAAAAAAAAAAAAAAAAAAAACGAAGTTGAGGAAGGAACAAAAATACATTGAGCCTGACACGATTATATTTTTGTCGTCATTTTTTTTTTAATATAGCATGAATTATAACTTGTCACTAACATTTTAGCCACAGTACTTTGACATTTATTAAAGTTTTCGACTAAAACCAGTACTATTTTAGTTGAGTAACTTTATGATGTGTCCTTGTAAATTAATTCATAATTAGCACTCATATTAACAATAATTTCTGTAGGAACTAATAAATGAATTTAAAGGATAGAACTATTCTTTTGGTCAAACCACTAGTGGCTAAAAAAAAATGCAATTACAAAACTTAAATACTCTTTTAATAAAAGCTAAATAAGACGTACTTCTCAGCAAGAAACATGTTTAAATCTTACCTAATCCAAATGGGAATGGTCCTTCGTGTTTAAGTATTTTTCCATCTTTACCAAGAAATCTCTCTGGATCGAATTTCTCTGGGTTAGGATAAGTTAGTGGATCAATGTTAATGCTCCAGAGGTTGGCCACAATAAGACTTCTTGCAGGAATTTTATAGCCTTCAATCGTGGTCTCATCTGCAGAAATATAATTGAATTATGAGAACAGATTTGTTGAAATTGAAAAAAAAAAAAAAAAAAAACAATTTCAGCTCCCTCGATTAAAGATAAATCTTACAAAAATATTATATTGAAAAGATATGTTACTCCAAATAGCGTGGCTCATATAAGAGTCAAAAACTTTCATTTCATCCTGGCTAAACAAATTATTCCAGGAGATCTCAAACTGGGTGCCACGGTACCCTGGGGTGCCGTAGGAAGAGACGTGGGGTGTCGCGAGGTGTTCATGGTATCAATGTATATTCAAGGTAGGTGTGCAAAATAAGCTCATATATATACCAATAAGGTCATCCCCTCATTGGTGTAGCACTGGAAACATTTTGCTAGATCGTGACTTCATCGTCATCAGAAACATTTACTGGTGATAAATGGTTATCAACAAGCAGTTTCGAATTACCAGACAACAGAAACAAACAGAAACGAGCTTACAAAAGTTATTACAGAATAATGATGTCAAAACTAACTGACATTATTTTACGGTAAGGGTTGTTTTGACATGGATCACTTTAGGTTACTAGTGTGAAAAAAGTTATTTATTGTTCTTGAAACTTAATTTATGTTCCTAATAAGGCTAAACCGTATTCCTTTGTTAAAACTGCAAAGAAACATAATTGAAACTTAAATTTTCACTTGTTTAATTTTTTTCTTAGTTTTTATGAGTCACCTGATGAGCATGCAAAAGCTGGAGCCAATTCGATCATAAATGAGCGAGATACTAGGTTATGAACCTCTGAGTGGTCTTATTTGGTGCACTTATCCTCTTATATATAATACCGATGATCGAGTAACGCGCGTGTTTCAACAATGAAACTCGTGCCACGGCATGATAATTTGATAATGTTTAACATGCAGGGAAGGCTTTATCGTGACAAGGCTGAACTCGAATCGGTAACTTAACAGTTTTACTGATAAGACTCATTTCAGGGGAATGAAAAAACAAAAAAATGACCAGCAATGAACCCTACCTTCTGGAGTTTAGGGTTAATCCACTGGAGTAAGGGTTACAATTTCAACTATCAAAATATCACCAAACATAATAGAGATGGACTGGGATGCCGTGAGAAATTTTTAATTCTTCAAAGGGTGCCGCGAATCGAAAAAGTTCGAGAACCCCTGAGTCACATTCGATACTTCGAATAAACCCGGTCAAAGTTGAAACTGGGCCTCTATAAGAGATGAATAAATATCTTCGAGCAACAAAGAGAGGTTAGTAAAATCGAACATGAACTAACTGAATGGTGTTAATGTCGACTAAAAATAATTATTACTTACTGAAATTGCAGTACAGAGGGGTGATTAAGAATGGTGATGCCACTCTAAATAATTCCTGAAACGCAGCCACAACGTGAGGTAAATTTTGCCGGTCCGTCCAAGATGGCAACCGTTCTCGACCAATCACTGAATCCAGTTCATTTTGGATTAGAATCTGAACGTCTGGACGCTTGCTCAATTCAGACAATAAACAGAACGTCGCCACACTAACGGACTCCGTGCCTTCAAAAAATATGTTCATCACATTTGCTTCAAGTCTGACTTCTATAAAATAAAAGTAACAAAATTAGGAGTGTATACTTTTAAAAATCGTTTCATAGTCAAGATTTCATTAATTATTTCAGAGCAATTCAAGCTGCAGGATCAAAATTTTCTTGGATTTTCTCGTAGTGTGCAAAGAGGGAAAATCACTATAAAAAACGTTGACGAATACAAACTACGAAACGAATGTTTCTAAACAAAACATTGTATCCCCATCATTGGATGAAAAAAAAAAAAAACGAGCTGATGTGTGCATCACATGACTTCCTTTTACTCCAATTTATGTCATTTCCCCATTACTCGCAATTTTATTGGGATTCAATAGTTTACTCTCTAAATATCACCAACAGTGGCCAAATTGAAACAGATTTAAAAAATAAAAATAAAATCGCCAAATTTATTGCCAAGTTGGCGACAAAACTTGGCGACCAAAGGACTGGCGATAGATCGCCAAGTGTCCGCGAAATTATAACACCACTTGAGTTTACATCGAAATTAGCAATGATTTCCCCCCAAAAAGGGGCAAAAGACCCCTTTAGAAACATCCGAATGCAACCAAAAAGAGAGGTGCACAACTAGATCCCACTAGGAGTCTACGTACCAAATTTCAACTTTCTAGGGCTTACCGTTCTTGAGTTATGCGACATACATACGCACGTACGTATATACAGACGTTAGGAGAAAATTCGTTGTAATTAACTCGGGAATCGTCATTATGGATATTTCTCGTGTCTATACGTTCTTAGGCACTTATCCACGTGTGGTCGAGTCGCAAAAAAAAAACTCAATATTCATTCGGGGGTGAGTAAAATGGAAATTAAGGTCGATTTTTGAGTGAAATTTTTTTGCAAATACAATACTTTCTTTTTTGTAAAAGGAAGTAAAAATCACTGTACTACTACAAACAGCAGTTCACAGTTCTTTGCTGTGAAAGATGCTCATTCAACCCTCAGTCTTCGATCATATCGAATACGATCAATTGTATCTTCTAATAAGAGCAGCCCAAAATTTGCTTTACCCCACCCAGAAGGAAATCTCTCGCTACGCTACTCAGGGCCGATCCTAGGGTGTCGGCCGCCCGTGTGCAAAGATCTAATGTGCCGCCCCTCAAGAGTAATTTGCATATTTTGACTAACCTTTGACGTCCATATAAATATTTCTTCAAATTTCTATATCAAGTTCTAATTTAAAAAAGAAAAAAAAAATCTAATTTGAATTCTGAAACTTTGAATTCAAATTATATTTTTCGCAATCACGAGTTGCGACAAGACCCTACTCATTAGAGTTATTGTTTCTAGAAATGGTTCCCCCCCCCCAAGCATGTCCCTCCTCCTGGGTGGTTATGTGTGTATAGTTGTGTGTGTGCAGGCTTAAGTGTGTGCACGTAGACCTGTGTATGTGTGTAAAGGCGCTCACGCGTTGGCGAGTGTGTATGAGCATGCGTGTGAAGGACATGGACGCCACCACCCAGCAGAAGTGGATTCCGGGGGACAGTGCTCAGGAACAGAGCAGCCGTGCCGCCGCCGCGCCGGTGGGCGGTGGTGCTGCTGGTCCAAGCTGAAAAATAATCCCAACGTCAAGGACTGTCAAATGAGAACAATAAGCAATCGTGATTGCTCAAAAAAAAAAACAAGAATGATGAACTTATAAAAAGGGAGAAAAGTTTATAGTAAGAAACTCCTTAGGTACAATTCATATCTTTGAAGAAAGTAATAAATACCAAAATTTACTATTCGTAAAAACGCATTTTATTGTCTATCTTCGGTGACATCAGAGAAAGCACGGAGGAGGGGGAATCAGGGGAGGGGTGATTGCTCAAAGAAAATTATCGAAATTGGCCTACGAAAAATAGCTTTAGTAATCTTTGGTTGTGTTTGGTTGCAAGGAGAAAAGAGTCGGGTATATTCAAGGTGCGTGGAGAAATTTTCGAAAATGACATCAAATATCGCAATTTTACGAACGTTTTCGAGACTTTATGGGAAAAGTAATGTTGGAGTCTCCTAAAATTCTTTCAAAATTGAAATCAATTTGAAGCTATTTTTTGTGACCGTAGCTTAGGAAAGATTGGTGCTCTTCCCGAAAATTTTCCGTAACTGATATTTTAAACAAGCAGTTTTAGGTTATCTTTGTTGACGTTGCTAGAGGGAGGTATCGACAGTTTTCGAAATTGAAGTTTAAAACGCAAATTTAGGCTGTCTTTGGTGACGTTAGGGGATCTGGCAGCTTTTCTCCGGTAATTTCTCGGCACTATTGTTTCAAAAACCTATTTTTGGCTATATTTGAAAACGATAGGGAAAACGTGAAAATATTCCAAACCGAAATATTTTTCGGAACTAAAATCCATTTTAGGCTATTTTTGGGAAGGAAGGGTTTTGGGGCTCCCAAGTGGATATTTCTAAAAGCGCAATTTTATGCTATGTTGGTAACGTTAACAAAATTGGGAAGCTTCGGCGGATCTTTCGGATATTTTTCGATATTAATATCTGAAAAAGCACAACTATAGACTTTTGTCCATCTCACTTCGACAATTGATGGGTATATGCCCTAGCGCCGTAAAAAGTTACATAAGCCAGGCAGTTCTCCTCCAGAGTTTTTTAGAAAATCGTATTTTACGAATTGTTTGATAACGATGGGACAAAGAGCGGGCGGGGGGAGGGGTTCAGTGTGTCCTCACGAACTGTTTTTTGAAACTCAAGTCAATTTCAAGGGATTATGGGTCTCTCTAAAGATGCTAATTGAGACTATCTTTGGTAGTAATGTTTGGGAATGGATTTTAGGGCCCTCCATCGCAAAAATTTCGAAAACGAAATAAGAAAAATGACATTAAGTAAATTTTGATGACATTAAGAAGGGCTGTCTTCTAAAAGCACATTTTGGATTTTAAAGCATTCACATTTTCAGGCTATGTTTGATTAAGTTAAGGTAAAAGGGATGAATCAGAGATTTAATTGGATCCTTAAGATAGGTGGTGAAAACAGCAAAATTTTCCGAAATTAAAGTCCTAAAAACGCAATTTGAAGCCTTCTTTTAGTCTCGTCAAGGAGGTCATGGCATCCTTTTGGATCTTCGTTTTAGAGCGACGTTTAAATCTACTACTCGAGGCAAGAGCCCTGATCTGAAACTGGGCAGTTCATTCGTGATTTTAATTCGAAAAAAATGCTGTAAAGGGGGAAAATTACAAAATTTTAGTTCGTCATTCATATATGTTTGATTCTCAGGGGGGTCGCAATTTTCCACTGTCTCTCCACGCATCCGCGATTGTTGAAATCATAATTAGTTGTTTGAAATGCTTGCGAGAGTATCTAATCAGTACTAATAAGTATAGCTTTTTTAAAATACAATATATAAAATATGTCTTAATTGTTTAGGTCTATAAAAGCTTGGGGGGTAAATATTAGTGCAGAGCCCGATCATTCTGATGTTGGACACGGGGCACAGTTCTATTTCAGGGTCCCCCTAGGGCCCGACTTAGATTTCTGAAGACATTAGGCATGAAATTTATTTTGCCCCCCCCCCTCCCCCATTCCTGCTTATTCTATATAATGAAGCTATAAAATATTTCGATACCATGCTAAATTTGGAAGTACCTCATATCACAATAGAGTATTATGCATTTAAAAAATAGAAGAGATATTGTATACGATAGTTATATAAGATGTGGTTAAACTTTGCTCGTTGCATTAAACCGTAAATATCAAAGTTACCTATGATATAACTTTTAATAGTAAATACAGACTACACTTGGAGTGGTTTTAGGATTTGTAAAGACATCAAGTTTATAAGGGGAATTTTATCAACAAATAAGAGATTTTTTGCTTCTCTTAGCATTTACACAAATCCACAAATATGAATGATATCACTGTACTCTAGATTCTGAGTGAAATCATTATTTATTTTTAATTATCATGATAAATTAAGGGGATTTTGGGCCCCCCTGAAATCTAAGAGGAGGGACCTGTGCCCCTCATGCCCCTGCGGCAATCAGGCTCTGCATTAGTGGCCGCCCTGTGCCTTGAGTGCTCCTTTTAGAAAGCACCCTTTCATGCTTCAGGAGGGGGCCATTTCCTTCATCTCCCCTCCCCTGTATCCATGCCATATTACCGGTTCTGTCACAAATTTTGCAACCAAATGAAGCAATGTGTGTAAAGAGTAGATATTAATGGACAATGAACCAACACAATGTTCCCTAACAACCTATTTTTCTTAAAGTATGTTATGCTGTCGGGAAATCGGCACTTACTTTGATAATTGAACATTTAAAATTCAGCATATTTATTTCTTATTATAAGTTATGTTGTGAGAAATTCATGAGGAATTTTGCTTCATTAAAAGAACTATACGATGCGGCCTGCGGCCGCCCCTTGCTTTGGCCGCCCTTGTGCGGTGCACACTCTGCACACCTGCTAGGATCGGCCCTGACGCTACTGGTAGATAGAATTCAATCGAATCAAACAAAGCCGTGTTGAATGAGTCCTAAGCTATGAATAGGAATTCGTTTTAAATTAAAGCCTATGAGATGCAGATAAAACATTGCTTGCCGCTGATAGCAATGAAGCTTTATTAATCACTATTGGTACCCGCACGGCTTTACCCGTAGTAGAACACTAAAAAGTCTTTTGGTTCGCCTGTACATTTACAAATAATTTATGGTGAATTTCTCACCAATTGGCTTGCCCATGATACGGTTCCACGCTATGATAACTTGGTAATTTACTCGTCCATCTTATGATAACTTTGCTCCGGAAAATGATCTTAAAATTGGAATAGAAACAGAACAAAATCGAATTTTCGAAAAATCGCTTCGAGGTGCACGCCCCATGCAACAAACTAACTTTGTGCCAATTTTCATGAAAATCTGTCGAACGGTCTATGTGCTATGCGCGTCACAGAGATCCAGACATCCTGACAGACAGACATCCAGACTTTCAGCTTTATTAGTAGTAAAAAAAAGAATTCAAAAATAATTTTGAAATCGTTTCACTATGCATGAGATGTATTACTCGTAGTATTTCAGTAAAAGTTATGAATGATAACTTGCTTCATAATGGATATAAAGATCCTGATTTAACTCGATTCGATCAAATTTTATCTACCAGTTGCGTAGAGAGAAATTTTCTTTGAGGTGGGGCAAAGGACATTTCTCACTTTGCTATTGGTTGATACAATTCATCGTATTCGATTCGATCAAATTCTGCTAGGGTTGAATGTGCCCCAAAATTCCGAAGTCTTTTCACACTTGTAGCTGCTATAAAATATCTCCTACTAACAAATAAACACAACTTTCTCTAAAAGGACGCTATCAACATGCATATGTAAGTACATTCAGTTAATTAGACAACAAAATGAACTGAAAAATTACATTCAAATATAAACTCAACATTAACTGCGAACGATTTCCGATATGTTGCAAGTATCTACTGTATAATTTTCAGTTCACTACATAGGGCAATGTTATTTTTTGTTTATTGTATCTAATATCTCATACTCATGGCAGCGAACTCTAGTAGACCGCTACTGGGAGGTGAAGAACCGTTTGGTTTCATGACTTTTTAATGCAGCTGTTTCTTTACTTCCTTTTACAAAAAAGGAAGCATTGTATTCGTGAAAAATATTTCACTCAAAAATCGGCCTTAATTTCCATTTGTCTCACCCCAGAATGAATGTTGAGTTTTTTTTCGACCCAACCACACGTGGATATATGCCTAGAAACGTACAGATACCCGAAATATCCATTTTGACGACCTCCGAGTTAATCACAACGAATTTTCTCGTGAAGTCCGTATGTACGTATGTATGTGCGTATGTGTGTGCGTGTGTATGTGTTTATGCATCTCGCATAACTTAAAAACGGTATGTCCAAGAAAGTTGAAATTTGATACGTAGACTCCTAGTGGGGTCTAGTTTTGCATCTTTTCTTTTGGTTGCATTCGGATGTTCCTAAGGAGTCTTTTGCCCCTTTTGGAAGGGGGGAAATCATTGTTAATTTCGATGTAAACTCAAGTGGTGTTATAATTTGTCGGATACTTGGCGATATATCGCCAGTCTTTTGGTCGCCAAGATTTGTCGCCAACTTGGCGACAAATTTGGCGATTTTGGTTTTTAAATCTGGTTTCAATTTGGCCACTGTTGGTGATATTTAGAAAGTAAACAATTAAATCACATTAAAATTGCTAATAATGTGGAAATGACATCAAATTGGAGTAAAAGAAGTCATGTGATGCACACGTCAGCTCGTTTTATTTTAGCATTTGTTCTCTGTGTTTGTTGTTGTTCTTTCTTTTATTATTTGTTCGTCGGCTGTAGTGGTCTTGTGAACTTTGCCATTGGAAATATAAAAAAAGTATTTCATACTCACTGTTGAATGAATACTCTTCTAGTTTTCCGTTCTTTTTCAATTCCTCCATGTGTTTCAGATATGCATCAACATAATCTCTAGGATTACCAGCGTCAAAACTTTTCTCGTGCTCACGGATAATCTCGTCCGTGATTTGCCGGATAGAATCTCTGCCACTCTGGATTCTTCTCATGTTTGGTAACAGCCAAAAAGCCAAACTGAAAAGTAGGAAAGGGTTTATAAGAAGAGGCTACTATTGAACACTGAAGGGAAATTAAATGAAGAAAATAAATCGGCGGAATTTCTCAGAGCGATTATTTCTATACTAGTGTGTCAAGACAATAGTGATTCGAGTTCTTTTTTCATATTTTGGTGAGTATGAATTTTCATAGTTCGAGGTTTGTAGTAAATTTAGTTAAAACAAAATCTTTTGATAACATCTCGCCGATGACGCTTGCATAGTAGTACTAGTTAAACTTTCGAACAATAAACGACAAACCAAGTAGATATTGTCCAAATGAGACGAAAGTCAGTAGATGCGTTGCATGTGTGTACAGAAAACACAGCACTAACCCAAACCTGTTTTTGTACGGTTTTTTTTTTTTTTTTTTTTTTTTTTTTTTTTTTTGTGCGGTATTTGAAAATTATTTATAAAACTAGCGGAAGTTATTTATAAAACGAGTGCGAGGTAGTATCTTCAAGTGACGACAGGAGCATCCCGATGGGAAGTCACTGTGACCTCCCAAAAATTTCCTTATTCGAGAATTTTTTCGGGAATCGGCAAAATTATCATCACTTGGTTTATTTTGATTTCGTCTAAATAATTTAAATGTGCTGCGAAAACAACTTTTTATAGCTACTCGAGGAGTTTTGAACAATTTCTTTTGATGTGATTTTTTTTACGCGGTCCCTATCCACCGCATAAAAACAGGTTTGAGTGTACTGTAAAAGCAATTATTTTCGCGAGTCGTAATTTTTGCAAAAATAAGAGCCTTTACAATAGTTAGCACTGTGTTTTCCGTACACGTACTTTGCATCTACTGACTTTCATCTCATTTGGACAATATCAACTTGGATCGTCGTTTATTGTTTCGCGAGCCGTAATTTTCGCGATAATGAAGATATTGATGATTTGGCGTGCTGAAATTTTCGCGAATTTTTTACGTGCAGAACCAAAGTGGAAAAATCTATCGAGGAAAAATATTTCGCGATTCTTTAACTTTCACGAAAATCGCGAAAATTAAAACCTTGGGAAAACAAATGCTTTTACTGTATATGATAGGACGTAATTGCTTCATTAGAGAAGTTCAGAAAAAAAGCAAACACAAACACACACATATAAAAATGAATCCTTTGTTTTTAGAATTTTTCTGTTTTAGTATTGTGTTGTTTTACGCTAATTAGAGGAATTTGAATGCAGTAAAAATGGATTCCACTATATTGCTGTTATGTTACTATGCGGCTGCAAAACACATCTGCCTTTACCTGCCTGCGGTAAAACATGGAGCTCTTTCTGTACATACACTCTGTCAAAAAAGTATTGGAACACTCTACAAGTTTCTATATTTATATCATAATATTTCACTCGAATATACAAACAAAATCAGAAAACAAAAAGAAATACAGTGAAATCCCGTTACAGCAATCTTCAAGGGACCGTAAATTTTGCTTGTTGTAACGGGAATTTAGTTGCAATGGAATTAAAGCAATGAAATAAATTTAATTCGGGGCCGAAATTTTATTTCGTACGAATATTTTGTTGCATCAAAATGTCACTGTATATGTCATTTTGATGAATACAAATTATAATGAATTAAACAAAACTCGTATATAAATTTAATTATGGTTATTACTAAAAGTAAAAGAAATCAAGAAAAAACCGCACGCTAAAAAATATTGGGACATCGTACACTGATTTAAAAGACAATCGAAACTTAGAAGTTAGTATCTTGTTGGGACGCTATTGCTCTTTATGACCTCTTGTAGTCTATTTAGCATGAATTTTATCAACTTTTTTTCAAAACGATATATTGATTTTTGCCTACTTTTTGACAAAATTTCCCAACACTTTTTTGAGCGACTGCCAGGGCCGCGCCAAGCCTCATCTGCGCCATCGTGCAAATGTCTTTTGTGCGCCTTTATACAGTTGCTCTCGAGGAAAACATTGTTAACACCTAGACTCTGGTTGTATAGACAAATATAATATTAAAAAAAAAGTTTTGCATTTAATTTATTAAAAAACAATGTGTGAACATTTTTTGCTTTGTTAGAATGTACATTTAAATACATTTATTGATATATATTTTTTATTTTTTAAAAACTAGCATTCAAAGCATATATATATATATATATATATATATATATATATATATATATATATATATATATATATATATATATATATATATATATATATATATTACATACTCAATACATCTTATACTAAATAAACCTATTGACACTATCAACTTACAGTTAGGAACAATTTAACTTACTACGTAAGATGTTACAAATTTGAAAAATATAAAGCTTATGATATTTATAATACATAAATGAGCAAATACATTTTTTAAATTTATCATTCAAGATAAATTATATCAAACTAAACACATTACGTCTTTCCACACAATCACATTCAATCAATTTTTTAATGGCAAAAACTATTTTAATCAAAATAAGCTCAGCGTCTATTAAAAGTTAAATACGGGAATTGAACTTTTCGGGTTTTGACACTTTGTTTTTAGCAAATTGATTTATAAGTAAATCTAATATGTCTAATTTTTGTAAAATATCACTTTCGATAGAAATAATAGTAAGATTTGCCAAAATCTCTTGACCCATACTGGATCGTAGGTAATTTTTGATTATTTTTAGTTTTGAAAATGTATTTCTCTGCTGTAGCTTAAAGCAGTATAAATGTTTGGAAAGGAGTGAATTAAATTGTTGACAAAGATATAGCTCAGAGTTTTCATTGGCGGTACCAAAGTTTTTCCAAAACTTTGCAAAAACTAACTATGCATGAATTCCATAGTATTTATGTCGCTTTCATTTTTATTAGTTAATGTTTGTTCCAGTTTTTGACATAAAGCGAGTAGTTTTTATTCTGAGTATTAAAATAATAACTTTTTAAAAATATATTTTTTTTAACTTTAGTAATATTATACTAAAGTTAAAAAAATTCCGAATGAGAAACTAAATCTTTTACTTAATGCCGATTTTGCAACGTCTGTTTCCAAAGAAGCAATTTACTTTAAAGTTTGTATCTTCGTTCTGAATAGGTTGATCATCACTTTCGTAAGGTTGTTGATTTTTCGAGGTCTTGATGTTTTTGGCAACTTGTATCAAAATATAAAGAAGATGCTAGATCTTTACTATCATTGAAACCTTTATCAGCCCTGTTGTCTTTCAGAAAGCAGTTTAACTTGCTTAAACATTCGTAAACCTGGTAAATATTAAAGGTTTTTGTTATTTTAAACTTAATACACAAATAGTATAAGAGAAAAAGGAAGAGGGATAATCGAATAATTATTGTCAAGTTGTTACTTTTCAGACACAAAAGGTCAAACCTAAGTTTTTGTCTCATGAAGCAGTCGAACTACTACGATCAGTAGTTAAAAATCACAAAAAGAGATGTTGCACACATTTTAATGCAACATATTCACCAAAGACAGAACCTAAATAGGAAATAGGGAAAATGTTACGCCTCCTATGCTCACTTTATGCACTGTTAGACATACCGAAATAGCATTCCCAGCTCCACATTAGGAAGAAAAATGCTAATGCATGCATTAATTAGCATCACACGTTTTCAATGTAAAAAATTACTCTTTTGAACAGCATTTTTAGACAAAACAAAGCAATATTTCTTCCTTTTAGATTGTCAGCGAGACGGATATTGCTTGTTTCAATGAGCAGTATAATTTCACCGCCACAGTTAGAAAAAATGAAATGTTCAATTTTAATTTTTTGTTTGGAAATTTTTCCCTCCATGTAGAGCATTTTTGACCGGGAGAGCATGGCGCCTTTTTGACTCTGACGCTGTCGTGCGTCGCACGACCTTGCACATAGAGACGGCACGGCCCTGGCGACTGCTTATATACAGGGTGTTCCGTTTTAAGCTGCAAGACCTTTATTTTCGCAACCGTTAGTCCTAGATGTATACTTCCAGTCGCAAAAATGTTCAAAATCAGATGCAGAGTTAAGATATTGAAAGTTTGAAGCAAAAATAAAAATAAGTCAAAAAATACAAAATTTAACTTTTTAAACGGGCCTTAGGTCCCCTAACTAATATTTAGAGAAATAATCTACATTAAAAATCATTACTAACACAAAAAAATGACATTTGTGAGACCAAAACTCAAGGAGATATTCCAGTTTAAAGTTTTAAGAGACCATACAGAAGATGAGATTGGAACTTATCGCTCTTTCAAAGAAATGACAGGTCTTCAAAGTAATAAAAACATGGTATTTATATTTTTCATTACTATTCAAAAACAAATGCAATGTTATGCCATGATACGTAAAAACACACTACAAAACCTCGAATAATCTGAAAAATCACTCTATACACACATGTAATTTTAAACACTTGTTAACCATTATATTTTCCCCCAAAAGGTGTTATTGACGACGAGTGAAAAGTGATGTAAGTCACAAAACGCTGCGTTTCATATCTCGGTGAATATTTCTCGTACTAATTTCAAACTTTTTGTGTTGGAATAACTTTTCAATGAAGATTATTTCCCTAAATATAAGTTAGGGGACCTGGGGCCCGTATAAAAAGTTAAAATTTTGTATTTTTTGACACTTTATTTTTACTTCAAACTTTCAAAATCTGAACCCTGAATCTGATTTTGAACATTTTTGCAGTTGGAAGTATTCATCTAGGACTAACGGTTGCGAAAATAAAGGTCTTGCAGGTTAAAACGGAACACCCTGTATATACAGTTTTTCAAATGGCATTATTATGGATAGAAAAAAGGACTTCCTGATAGATAAACACATTGCAATATTGTGATTTATAATAAACTTTAAAAACTAAAATATCATTGTTTTATAGACTTACTCAAAGAAATATCCTACTAAAAATATAGCGCTGCCAGCAAAAATCTCCGTCATATAATGTAACTCAGTCCAGATGTTTTTGAATTCGGTTTTATTGTATTTTTTGCTATACACTACTTGTGAAATTACGTTATTTGCTGCAAAAGCAATATGATACTTCATGTCCGTTGGCTGACCTTCTGTTTCTCGAAGGTCATTCAACAAATGGCGTGTTTCTTGCAATATGACACCTTCCAATTCCAGCTTGCCGAAACCGAAGTTTTTCGCCGATTGTAGGAAGAAACGACGCTGTTCTTTCCATGACGGTCCTTCTTCTTGAGTAATACCTATAGAGCACAAAATTGTCATTTAATAACTGTGCAAATGGATAAGGGACTGTTTTGTCGCCATCAACACTACGACAGAAAGAAAAAGCAACCTGTAGTTTTTCAAGGATTCGTTGTTTTCTGTGCCTCAACACTGCGCTAGCAGGGTAACAACTTTTACAGATTTTTCTCCCCGAAAGAAAGAAAAAGCAACTTTCTAGTTTTGCAAGGATTCGTTACTTTCTGTGCCTCAACACTGCACTAGCAGAGAAACAACTTTTACAGATTTTTCTCCTCAAAACAAAAAAAAATGCGACCTGTAGTTTTGCAAGGGTTCGTTGTTTTTGTGTCTCAATACTGCTTGCAGAGAAACAACTTTTACATATTTTTCTCCCCGAAAAAAAGAGAAAGCAACATGTAGTAGCTGTGCAAGGACTCGTTGTTTTCTGTGCAGCAGAACTGTGCTAGCAGAGAAACAACTTTTACAGATATTTTTCCCCTTTGAGATTTAACATACAAGAAGCTTAATGCAGTCTTCAGATTGAATTGACAAAATTAAAATTCAAGTAGATTCTCTCTATTCTGAACACTGATGAGAGCGAACAAAAGTGTTCAGAATATAGAAGTGCTTGGATCCTTAAAAATTGACTAGAATTTATTTTAAATTTGATAAAATTGTTAAAAAATTGCATTTTTTGTTTATTTTTATGGATTTGGGGAATCGAAAAAAGATCTGTAAGCAGAAAAATTAATCATTTTTCTTACATAGTAGAACATATCTTATATCTAAAGAATAAATACCTTTGTGCTGAGAATTAAAAAGTCAGTAATCCAACGTTATTAAGCACAAAACTTGCAAATGATTGCAGACACGTGTTTCGGTCGGATGACTTTTCATCCAAAAGCTCACACTTCTTTGCATTGAAAAAGGTGTTCCTTGTAACACCGAAACACGTGTCTGCAATCATTTGCAAGTTTTGTGCTTAATAACGTTGGATTACTGACTTTCTAATATCTTATATCTGTTTTAACTTTTTTCCCCAAGAACATTTAAAAATCATTGAAGCAAAAGTGAAAAAATCACTAAGAATCTGTGACATTTCTTTATTTTCTCGAATATTCACGCTCGCTGAGGGATCAGAAGATATTATTCGATATTGCACGGTCTACCTCAAAAATTAAAGTTGTGCCAAGTGACGCATTTTCAACAATCAGGCTTAAATAAAGGAAAAAAAATAGCGTAAAACTTCCCGTTAGTGTATAGAAAAGAGCAATTTTATGCCTCAAAATTTAAATTCAGACGTCTTAGGCTTTTTTTTAATTCAAAAAGTGTTATAATTGTTAATAATAGACCTGACTATAACGTTTCATGCATTTTCTGGCAAAAAACTTCTGGACGGCGGGCGAAAATACCCCTATGTGAATTCCTGAGCATCAAAACCTCTGTGTCAAATTTGGCAAAGATCCGCTGCAAACTAAATTTGAATAAGGAAAATCCAAATGGGGGGGGGGAGGCAAAATTTCCCTCTTGAGTTCCTGAGCACCAAAGAACCTCTGTGCGTAATTTGGCAAAGATCCGGCGTAAACTGGATTTTTATTAAGAAATCCACCTCAACTGCTGCACGTGGTCATACACGTAACCCTAATAAAATATTTTTTATTGTTGTTGTAGGAGCTCTAGAAAAAAAATATTTGTGGAATACTTACTTGGTATACTTAGACACACGCACAAAAAATACTGTTCATTGAACTTTCAAAACTTCATAGGAAATTACAAAATAGTAGGATTATTTTCAGATTTTTCAAGTCACACACGTAACGCTGCATTTAATTCTATAAAAACAATTAGAAATAGCCTATGAAAAAAAAAACTTTCACCTAAAAAGTTTTATATATGTTCTGTTACTCCAATAGAAACTACAGTGAAACCTGTGTAAGTTGACCACTTGCGGTGCAGTACTTTGCTGGTCAACTTAGACAGGTGATCAACTTATGAAAGGGGGTAACGATTTTTTTTTTTTTGGTCATTTCTTGCACCATGTATTCATTTTTTGACTAATTGACACTTACCATTTCCGTTCAACTCACTTTCATTGTTTAGCATTACTTTGAAACAATAATTTAAAATGTTATTCAAATATTTTTAGGGTTATTTTCTCAGAATGACGTATAATGTGTCATGTAAATTTAAAATTTCAGTCAAATCAAAAAAAATCATTGTTTATAAAAAGTTATTTGATATTAATAGTTTCTAAAAATTCATAGCTAATCAAAAATAACAAATGTTTCACTTACTTTTTTTCTTCTCATATACATTTAATACATTTATAACCATGATGATATACTTTTCAACAAAATAACTCCTTATTGAAGTTTGGCGCACTTATTAGACACTAGTTTTGGAAATTCCATATGTGTCAGCTAATTTTCCCTGGATTTCTCTTTTTTTAATTAATTTTAATATTTCATACTTTTTATCAATCTCAAGTTCAACTAACTTTCTTTTTGAAACCATTTTATGTAAAACTATAACACAAAGAGCAACAAGCAGAACTCTCATAGTTTTAAAAGGCAGTTGAAAATGAAAATGTCCTATTTCTTAATCCCTTGCGCCAGAAATACTGCAATGCAAGTAACTTTTACTCTAGCACAATTCCAGTGTTGCCACAAAATATTGCAACTGGAAAAAAATACTTTGTACTTTTCTACTGACACATATTTTCATTGAACAGAGAGTACAAAAGGTAATCTCAAATAGAATAACAAAAGAAAAACAATTTTGGAGAATAAAAGGGTTCTTAGTAGTTTTCCAATGTGATTAAACTTACAAGGAGGTTTAGTTCTGCTGTTGTTTTATTTAGTTGGTAAAAAGCTGGTCTGGCATCAAAAATATTCTTGGAAAGCTATAAAAAATAATAATAAAGTAAAATAATTTGCTAAATTAAATTTTAAAAAATAAACCAAGTGGTCAACTTGCAAAGGGTTTTTTACAATACTCCAAACCAAATTTGGGGTACATTAGTGGTCAAGATAGACAGGTGGTCAAGATAGAAAGGTGGTCAAGTTACAGAGGTTTTCCTTTATTGTGCAAGATAGGACTAATTCCGTTCCTGACAAAAGCGGTCAACATAGACAGGTGGTCAACTTTACAGGTTTTACTGTATTAAGAAATATTTTTAAAATATTATATTGGTTTTTATAGATTTCTTCAAAGAAATGGTGTCACACACAAAACGCTGGGATGGCCCAGGATCGAAAATCCCGATAATCCGGGTAGTATGGGTGATAAACAAAGCAAATTCTTAAATAAGCAGACTTACCGTTCATTGCGACAAAATATTATCCTGTAGCAAAATTATGTAGAACAGTTTTATGACGTAAAAAAGTATCAAAACATTTTTCACATAATTTTTAACAATAAATGGGTACATTGTCATCTGATTCAAACACGTAACGTGAATTGGTTCTTAATTGTGGATTAGAGTTAATACGAAACCATAATCAAAAAGCAAAATACGCTATTTCACCATTGTGGACATAGGAAGAAAGCATCGTTTAGCCCCAAGATGGCGACGTGTCACTAGGGCTTTAGTTTGAATAAAGCACGTAAATCTAAAACTTTATCATCAAGTTCTGCGGGTATTTTGACCAATTACGTAGTGTCAGTAGTGCTAAAGAAACTCGTTTTATTTAAGGATTACTGGACTTCATGCGCATAATGAACATGTTTAGGGCTTAAAAAGACTTACGAATGCATGAAAAATGGCGAGAAACGGGGAAAATAAAAATAGAATTCGAGTTTTCACCATGTTTCTGATAAGGAACCAAAGAGGCTTAAACCCATGAAAATACGATAATAAAGAGAGTATTTCGTATCAAATGAATCGTTCATCATTCTTTTACAACGTTTCTTAGTTAAAAACCTAAAAAACCTGCCATTTTTAAATAGAAAGAAGAGTTTATAAGCCACACAAAAGCAAGTGTTATTATACGCTGTAGTGCCAGATTTTCGTCTGCTACAGTTCCCACAATGCACTGCAGTGAGGGGTTTTTACCCGCAGTGACGTCAGGTGAATACTGTCCATTAGAGTTTCAAGGAGATGAAAAAAATGGATTTATTTAAGGGGAATAAACCAGGATTTTCGGGAAGGGAACTTTCACAAAATTTAAAGAACGGAAAACTTCGTTCAGATTTTAACTTATTCCCTGCACGATTTCAAAAGTTTTAATGCTTTTTACTGTTGTAAATGCAAGTTACCTTACATGTTTTCTAGAAAAATTATACCAAATAAACTGTTAGCTACCCTGAACTGATTTTTTTTAAATTGGTTCGCAGTTATACATTTAACCAATAGATTTGAACGTTGAATTTTTTTTCCCACACTATCAATCTGTTATTAACCATAAAATTATTTACTTGTATAATTAGCACTCTTTAATATTATCACTGAGATAAGTTAAGCAAGGGTTGCTTTCGTAATTATTTTTGGACATCAACCAACAATTTGAATTTCTTTCAAAAAAAAAAAGTTCAACAAGCATATATTTTTTGTTTTAATACGATTTTGATTTTAAATTGCTCATTCTATATTGGGAACATAAAAGATTTTTTAGCAATGATATGATATGAAAAAATCTTACTATTAAGCCCAGGGAGATAGTTTACTTCCAAAATTCCCGATGTTCCCCAAAGTTCCGGGTTTATTCCCCAAAATTCCCAGGTTTATTCCCTTAGCTCCAAAACTGAGGATTTTTTGCATCTCTAATAGTAATAGTGTTCTACTGTGAGTCAAGAAAAAAGGAGAAAATTATGTCAATAAGTACAAAGCTGTCGTTCAGAGGGAGCCACGTTACAATAGAACAGGTTTTTAATTGTTGTTCCGCCAGAAAAGAAACAAAAACAAAACATCTTACCGTATCCTTTAGAAACCCAAGCATTCAAGTTATTTCTGACAGGTCTTCCAATAAACTCATCAGATCTATTAATAAATACTTCTTTGATAGATTTCGCACCATTTAAAATTACAACGGGAGTCCCTCCAACTGTGCGAAAGCTGAAAACATTGCCATATGATTTCGCTAAATTAGTAAATTGCAGATGCGGTGTATGGGTAAGAAATGGGTAATAGCCGAGGATCGGATAGCCCCAAGGTCCAGGAGGTAATCTACTGTTCTTTTTCCACAAACTCACAATCATCCATGTTACAAATAAAATAAAACAGGAATACAGCAAATGGGTGGAAAGCAGATCAATCGACATTTTTACCGCTTGAACACCTGAGCAAAAATATCAAAACCGCAAAATAAATACAACATATCAGGAAGGAAAAAAAGAATCAAATGCAATCAACTTTTCATTTTTTGATATGAAGATTAGCGGTGTAGATTCAACGAAAATTACCGATTAACCAAGGAGATAATATGAGGAAATAAGAAGCAAAGGGATGCTCTGTTTGACCATCGATTACATGGAAAGGCTAATATCCGGTTTATAGGCGGAAATGGACGTATCTATTAGTTTATGGGGATGTTAGTTGGGTTTTTTTAGTTGTGCACTTTTCCCTCTCTATTATTTAGCCTTAGTTTTGTAAAAATGAAAATTTGCTCGCAGCAACGTTTTTTGAATCTAAAGTATATTCGATCTAGATTCTCACGGCAAAAATTAATTCATTTATTTATTCACAACAAAGTTTTGAGCTTACCATTTTGCTTTTACGTTCCTGAACAAAATGAAAATATGGTATTTTCTTTTTGTTGTTTCCATGGAAACTATTTTTGTTTCTCTTTATTTTATTTTTGAGAATGCAATAAAAGAATAAGGCACTAGTGACATTATAAAGCTCGTGCATCAAAATCCCATTGTTATTTTCCCTTCTCCCCTGCTGGATTCATTAAGATGGAATCCTCTTTACTTGGCAGATTGCCGAATTACATACAATCCGTGGTCAAACAGTAAGTGGCAATATTAAAAATTTGGGGATAACCAGTACAAGTGGCAGGTGAACCTCTGTCTTGGAGCGAGAGATAGTACTTATAGCCCTGGTAGGTTCTGTTATACAGCACGATTTAGAAACATTTTTCAATGAAAACCTACCTAAGACCATTTCTTTAAACTTGTTTTACTCAAAACTTGAAAATATCCACTTACATCCCTTTGCTTTTCACTGCCTCATATATGAAGTAATGTGTAAGAAAAATAACATTAAAAGCACATTTTCGAAAAATTGAAAAACGTTAAGGGGACCGCGGACCTTCCAAATAGCTCAAATCGGTCAAAAATATGATTTTTTTATTCCATGGAAGTAACAATATATGAAGTGTGCAGAATCGTATGAAAATAACCGCTTGTTGATCTGATGTTTTATCGCGAAGTTATATGGTTTTAAAAAAAAGTAAACAGAGCGTGTTTTCGATTAAAATGGCTGTAAAACATATAAACAAAGTCAAAAAACTAAGTGAAACTAAGTGTCAAACATGTAAATTAAATTTCAATAAATCCTTACATTGGAAATAAAGTCAAATATTTAGTCATCGTGAAAATATCTTTCAGGAGGTATTAAAACACGAAGATCATGAAATGTAGGTGAAATTTGACGTCATTTATCTCGGACTGGAGAAGTCGATGCTGACACTGATTGAAAAAAGCTCCATGCGACTTAATTTTTGTTCGATATGCTTCAAACTTCAGAATATGCTATTTTGGTAGTAGTTTGATAAAACTGGGTATACATTAAGGTTTAAGAAAATTTTATGTTACTTAAAAATATTAAAGTTTTGATTTTTATGTAATATTCACAACAAAAACTATTGCTTTACGCGAAAAAAAAAAAAAAAATACTGTGCAGTTAATAATGGACCAATCCTTAAATGGATACCCAAAATTTTTGGCAATGCTCTGTTCTCTAAAAAAAATGCAAATTGTTTGAAAAAAAAAAGCAAAAATTGAGTCGCGTGGAGTATTTTAAAATTTTTATTTTAAATTTCAAAATTTTTAATTTTTTATTAAATTTTTATTTTGTTGCATTCTTTTTGCTTGATATATTAAATGCTAATAAACTTACTAACTTTTATGCCCAGTTTCACATTTCAAAATTAATCAATAAAAGTAAAAGCTTTTAAGGCCCACCGTCCCCTTAAAGGCAGATATTAGTCCAGTCAATGAGTGCTCAAAACAGGAATGTAGCGTGCATGGAATATGCGATAATTTTTGAATTCAGAATATTGTTAGGGGTAGTTAGTAAATAAACATACTAAAAGTCCCTGCCCCTGGGGGGTGAGCTAAAGGTGGGAGGGAGGGGAAAGAAAATTTTGGGTTTTTCGAGAAAATGTCGGAAACGGGAGAAAAATGCACTTAAAATAAAAATTCAAGCTAAACTTCCTACGAAACTGTTTGTACACATATTTGTCAAATTTCCAATAATTTTTCGGGTATATGTTATCAAAAATCAATGATTTTCGGAAAAATTCTCTTTTTTTTGTCAAACATTTGCTCTTAGCGCCTTCCAGGACCAGTATTCATGAAAACTGTTAACGACAGAGTTATAGAGAGATTTCCTTCAATTTGATATGCTATTTATTATACTTCATTCAACCAATCAAGAATTACAGAATTTTAAACACGCACTTTCATGGCAAAAAATGGAACACTTGCCACTCACGAAGTTCAAACTGACTCGAAAGGATCACGCACTTCCTCTTTCCTCAATGAATTCGATAATCCTGATGGACAATAAAGAAATATTTGTGGATTACTATAACACAAATGATGTTTAAGGGGGGAGTGAAATTGTGACAAGGGGAAGGAAAAAGAGTAAGAAGTGTAACAACAAGCCTTTTTTAATACGAATATGTTTATAAAAATTAGTTTATGAAAAGTGCTTTGTGACAGATGGGGAGGGGGTGAAAAAAAGAGTAACATCATTTATGGTCAGCCCCTTACCAAGAAATCGGAAGAAGATTTGCACAACTACGTATATGCAGTATGAATTAGCTTCATGCCCATATGGCATTATTTGACAAAAGTGAACTGAGGAAGTGCAGAAAGCCAGCACTTCCTCGGTAAGAAATTTGTTAGAATTAATAAATAAGCAAACATACTGAAAGTCCTCGACCCTAGGGGGGGGGGAGTTGAAGGTGGGAAGGGGGAGCCAAATTTTGTGGTTTTCGATTATATCTCGGAAACGACAAGAAAAAAAAACGACTGAACAAAAGTGAAAGTTAACTAAATTTATTGTGAAATTGTTTTCATACATATACACTGTACTCCCGCTTATCCGTGTGCGAGTTATCTAGTTCGTGGTTAGAAACTGGATAACTCGACCGAATAAAAGTGAAAGTTAACTTAATTTATTATGAAATTGTTTTCATACATATACACTGTACTCCCGTTTATCCATGTGCGAGTTATCCAGTGTGTGGATTAGCCAAAAATTTAAATTTAAAACTTTAAATTAATTAAAGCTAAAAATTAAGCCAAATTTTATTACGTATTTCATTACTAGTACTGATGTATTACTTTTTGTATTAGTAGAGTATCGTAATTAAACCCGAAGTATTTTATGTACCAAAATGTATTGAAAATTGTTCCGGAGGCTATAAGTCCGGAAGAACTGGTGATACAGGGTTCATTATGAAAGTAATGAGCATAATGTTATTGTGACGCGACGATACATAGCAGCACGGTAAAACCGGCTGGGAAATGTGGTGCGGGATATGCCCTTTCAATGCATCCAGTCGTCAGTTGCTTTCGAGCAGTGTGAGCGGAGATAAGTGCTTCCGCTTGAAGTATGTTTTCAACTTTTGTAACATAACGCAATGGAGCGTTCGCTTGAACAATGATACTACATAAAGTTTTGCGTGAGGTTTGGAAAAAATGCAACCGAAACATTCCAGATGCTGCAAGAAGCCTTCAAGGACGATTGCATTTCAAGATCACAGTCTGGGAAGTGGCACAAGGCATTCAAAAAGAGCCAGGAGGAGGTCGCCGACGAACCCCCGTTATGGATGTCCCCCCCCCCCCCCGGTGATCCCTCACCACCTTACAGTCCCTACTTAGCTTCATGTGACTTCTTTTTGTTTCCGCGACTCAAGAGAGAGAGAGAGAAGAAAGGAAAACATTGGGGAACCTTGGGAAACATCCAACAACATGTTACAACTTTCCTGAGAGGCATTCCCTTGGAAGGGTTTCAGGGTGCCTTTCAGGCATAGCAAACACGTCTCCGCAAATGTATTGATGCAGGAGGAATGTATTTTGAAGAAAATTGAACATTTGTACAAATTACGATCAATAAATATATTTTGCCAGTAAATGCTCATTACTTTCATAATGGACCCTGTATATACCTATGATACATGTTGTATGATTTTAGATTTCTAGTACATTTTGATAGCAGAATGGTGATCAGTTGGGGATTTGGCTATCAAGAGAACACCCAGGAGGTCTTCCTCTCAAATGATAGCTACCGAAGAATTTAGTCATCTGATGATAGTCGTCTTCCCAATATCAGCATCACCTAAAGCTCGGAGCGTATTTGTCTCGTTTTTCAAAACAACTTCATCATTAGCGGATCTGTCAGCTGACTGTTATGAAAGTTGGACAGAAACCTTCTTGTTTGACTGTCCTCTAACTGACATTGATGGTTTATACAATTGTCTCTTTTTGCCTAACAATTTTATAGACTAGGTATCCTCAGTAACAACAAATTCAAATTTAATTAAATCAATGTCGTCATCAATTTCCCTAAATAGCAGGTATAGGACTTTCTGTGCGTCCTCAGTTCACCAATTCATTCCGCAACTATGCAATTTTGCAAATCTTAGTCCGATTCCTTGGTAAAGGGCTGTGTGTGTGTGTGTGTGTGTCCATAAATAATGTCACACTTTTTTCAAACAATCCCCCCCCCCCTCCTTGTCACAAAGTTTGTTTAACAAGCTACTTTTCATAAACATATTCGTATTAAAAAATGCTTGATGTCACACTTCTTACTCTTTCCTTCCCCCTTGCCACAAATTCAAGACTCCCCCCCCCCCCAAACATCATTTGTGCTGTAGTAATCCACAAATACTTAAATACTCTTTCATTGTCCATCAGCATTATCGAATTCATTGAGGAAAGAGGAAGTGCGTGATCTTTTCAAGTCAGTTTGAAATTCGTGAATGGCAAGTGTTCCATTTTTTTGGCATGAAAGTGCGTGTTTGAAATTCTGTAATTTTTGATTGGTTGAATGAAATATACTAGGATAAGAACCTGAAAACCTTCTTTTGTAAATTGCTACTGGACTATATCGAGTGTGTTGTCATGAAAGTGCACACGGAGGTGCATGTTGGTGTTGTCATTATGCATTAATTAACAGCGAAATTTTGAAATATAAATAAACAGAATAATTCGAGATGCCCACACAAACCGCTTGTCTACACTAGCTCCCGTTCTCCCCTACATATGGAAGATTAACTCATCATATCTAATTGTCCTGCTACCTCCAATGTGGTTTTTAATTGTTCAAGCACACACACACACACACATCGAGAATATTTTACTTTTTCTTCAATTTCACAACTTGAATGAAAGAAAAGAAAGGAAAAATGTGGAGTGGTAACTTTTATTCATTAGTAAAGAGATGTTTAAACTAGTACAGTGTGGGAATATCCAGTGTCAGTGATGCTAAAGAAAGGAACGTCCATTTACCAATGAAACGTTTAGTAACCAATAACTAAGTTGATACTCACGTACTGCATCTGAAAATTTTCATGTTGCAGGGGACGGATTTAGGATAGTTCTAAAATTCGTTACACTTGAAAAACTCGTGATAGTGCCATTTTTTGTAAATTAAATTGCATTGTAGTGAGAGTACTGCATTTACCATACTGGTGCATATTGGTTTAATTACATTATTCGTTTAGGGTGATTCAGAGTGAACAGGGCCAGATTAAGGCATGGGTACATGGGGCAGTCCCAGAGCACCAAATCTTTATCTAAAGTTTTAAAAATGGAAGCAATTTTATATTGCATGTTAACAAGATGCAAATATTAAATGGAAGTGAAAAGTGAACAAAAAATAAATAAATAAATAAATAATTCACAAATTAAAAATCCATAAATATTTGATTGCATCACTGTATTGTATAAGCAGGGGACGAGGAACCAAATACAGTTCATGTCCAGTGCCTTTAAAACGCTGTACCTCAGAGATAGACTGATGCAAGTCCAAAAAATGCAATTTTCAGTTTATTAGTATTAGTGCATTGTATGAGGAATCTTATGCCTCATTGAGCCATGTGAATGCAATTCTAAAAACAATATATATATATATATATATATATATATATAAAATTTTAAACCAATGTTAAATGAGCACACACCCAATCTTTTGCCTGCACCACCCAAAAGTTTTTCCTTTCTCCTCTAAAGTTGTGATTAGGGGGAGATGAGGTACATTGGACCGCAGGGCACGTTGGACACCGGTCTCAATTGTTTTAATACTATTAATATTTTTTATTTTATTTTATGACCAACAAACAGCACCTATGGTCAAACAAATCCTATAATGAAATCACATGGTAGTTATATTGAACAAATGTTATTCCAGAAAGTGTTATATCAGTAGCCCTGACTGAGTAATTTTTAGAAAACTGTAACTTTGTTTATTTTTTAATGGTTTTAATCAAGATTGCGTGAAGAAAACTACTCCTTTCACAAAGTATGTTCCTTTAGATCATAATAATTGGCATTTTTTTCATTTTTTGTCAAACAGAAAAAAGTTATGACAGCACTTTTTCAGACCAAGAAGGGAGGGTAGGTTGATCCACTCTTTGTTGGGCACGTTGGACTGAACCAACCAACCCCACATAATTTTAAACATTTTTTTTCTCTTAAAGCTCAATAATTATAAGTAACAATATTATAAGTGTTTGTATATTATACATTTATTTCATTTCTTGTTACACATATTTTGAAATAATAATAATAACTTGAGCAAAAAAAGCAAAGATATATTTTATAATTATTTAACAAAAATTATACTAATTCAATTTTACCAAAAGAATTATTTTATATGTACACTTTTTTACTATTTATATTTTCAAACATACTTCTAAATTTTTGCAGACAATTGTTTTCTAAGAGTAAAATATGCAATACATGCTAGTCAAGTTCCTGTATTAAACAATTTTTTTTTTTTTTTTGCTAAACAAGCATCTTGCATAGAAACAAAATAAAACAAATAATTGATTAAAGAAATACAAAAATATACTTTTACTTAAGATTATCAAATTTTGATTTTAGAACACAAAGATATGCTAACTTAAAGCTGTCAATTTTATTGTAATTTTCTTATGAAATACTATATGATTTTAGTAGTATACCTGGAACCTTTTTCTTTAAAGTTGTTTCATGCAATGCAATGAAGAAAAAGAGAGCTTTTTCCCCCTGGCAAATATTGATGTAACTTTGCATAAAAGTAACATATGACTTATCATTCCAACACCCAGTCCAATCAAAGTGCAACTTACAAAGCTCAAGAAGTAGCACTTTTATATTCCCAGATATCATATAACGCATCTTTAGTTAACTTTAATCTGCATTGTCTCATGAATATTCAAAAATTAATTTTTCTCTTGACTTTTACAAAATAATTGTGTATTAATGGGGAACGGTTATTGCTGTTTTTAAATAAAGATGATTTTTCAATTAAAATCAATTTAATATCTTACATTGAACTTTAAACATATTTTTCACTCTACTACACAAAAAAAAAAAAGAAAAGAAAATAGGTAGCTATAAAGTTTGATAGTATTTAGCATTAAAAATAGAACAAATGTTGTTTGAGTTATGCTATCCAATGCTGTCTGTTTGAGTTATGCTGTACGTTGGTTGCCCTACCAAGTGAACCAACCTACCCCACGCGTCGGGCACGTTGGTCCACTTTAAGAGGTTCTGTTAAAAAATTGATATAAAAAAAGTGTATCGCTTTAAGAATTTCAAAAAAATCTGTGGTGTTGAGACGTATTTAGTAAAACTTATTGTAGAAAATCGAATCATTAAATTTTTCATGAAATAAAAAATGATAGGCAAAAAAGCGGACCAATGTGCCCCATCTCCCTTTATGTGACTTATGTTGTTCAGACTCTAAGGTACAGGATGTTGGATGAGTCAATTTTTTTACAGACCATTCACTTGTTTGAGAGTCTGGATGAGTGCTTGTTTGAATCCTTATCTTTCCATTTTCATCAGAATGTCTCAGCAATCAAAAGTCTTGCAATAGTGCAGTGGAGCCGGCATTGATATTGTTGAAATTAATAGTATTTTATGCACCTTGCTAGCTAAAACTTCAAAAAGAAAAAAAAAGTTCAATACGGATATGCTTGTTTCTCTCTCTAAACATGCATCATTTGTTTAAACTTACTTTTTCCTTATTCTTTTACTTGAGCAAAAAAGAAAAGATGCCTTGATTGATTTTTGTAATTTGAAGAGCATTTTTACATTTTGCAAAAATGTGATTATATCAGAAACCCTGCCATGATGCCATGTATATTTTTAAGAACTCTATATTGAGCAGTTGTACTTTTCATAGCCATATTAGTATTAAGAGCTGGAAATTGTATTCTGTTCTTTCATTTCATTTTCAAAAAATCCCAAACAGTAAAATGACATGATTTTGTTAAAATAATAAGCTTTAAACAAGGGTGTCTGAAGAGGGATGAACTCCCCAAAAGCCAAGATATGAGAGGGCGAAATAAACAAAGATTTTGCTATGTTGCAATTTTTTTAGTTTTCTTTTTAAAAATAGTTTTTAAAAGCTAAGATATCCGATTCAATTCTCATCAATGATACAAAGGGATTTCAGATTACATGCTAAATAATGTACTAATATTTAAAAAAAATTAGTTCTTTTCCATTATACAAATACAATACAAATACAACCAGCAACAGGCTCTGGGCCCAGCTAGGCTGGTCCTAGTCAATTTACAATCCCCAGTGAAGATCAATGGCCCTCTTAAAACTATCTACTCCCTTGCTCATTACCACCTCTTCCGGTAAGCTGTTCCAAGGTTCCACTACCCTGCTAAAATAATTTTTCCTAATATCCATGTTAGCCTGAGATTTAAATAGCTTAAAACAATGACCATTTGTCCAGTTTTCAGTGCTAAACTTCAGCCCCGTAACATCTTTTATTTTAATAAATTTAAACAACTGAATCATGTTTCCTTGGTTTCTTCTTTGCTCAAGACTGTACATTTTCAGCATTCTAAGCCTGGATTCGTAGTCGAAATGAGAAAGTCCATTTATTAGCCTTTGAACCCTTTCCAATACATTAATATCTTTCTTAAAGATAAGGAGACCAAAACTGAACAGTATATCCCAAATGAGGTCTTACCAAACTTCTATAAGGGCAAAAGAACTTCTTTAGATTTGTTTGAAATAGATCTATTGATAAACCCAAGCATCTTATTGAATGCCTCCATTATTATACGCCTACCATTCTGTGTGCGTATCAAATTTTGTGGCAGATCAAGATTTACCCCAGGCAGTGACATCTCTTGGGACATCATAGGTTCTAAATTGCTAAAATTTATCACAATACAGAGAGGGACCTATGCACAGACTTATATAAAAAAATGTTCCATTGTCTGCAAACTCGAGGAATTTCTTTAAAATTTCCTTTGAAAAAATGCAGTGCACTACATGAATCCTGCTTCACTAAGCGCAAAAACGTAAAGCTATATATAAATGTGAGTACACCTCCACTATGACTCAAATATCATGATTAATAAATGTGCTAGTTCCTTTCAAAGAAGTTATTGCCACACAATCAACAAAATCAAGAGACATTAATGAAAAAACCGGGTAAATTTAGAAGATGTGAAAAAATATCAAAACTGTCTGCAAATTTTGAAAATTTCCTGCGAACAGCGTTCCGTGTTCCTCTATACTATCTGGGTCTGAATGTGCAACTCTGCTATTTAAAGCCAAGTGCAAATGCAACATATTTTATATTCAGATAAACTTACTAAAAAAAAGCGGAACTTTTTTTTTTTAATTTTTAATCATTTATATCAGTGATACCCAACCTATGGCCAAATGCAGCTTGCAAAACTGATCAATGAGGCCCATTGTTTTGTTCAATGTTACAAATCAAAAACTATGATTAGTCACCATGTCAAATTTTGTGGCCAAAATTCAGAAATTGGTTGCTAGAAAATGGATGCAATTTAAAAAAAATAAACATCAAGTAATGATACCATTACTGGTATCTACTGTCCTTTCTTTTTTCATATTTTCCAGTGTTAATTATAAAAACTTAAAATATTTCGAAATTTTATACACGTCCTGGGTACAACAAGCATTAATATGAGGTGTCCTATGGGTAAAAAAGTCGGGCACTGCTGATTTTAATTACAGATGCATTAAATATTCGGATACAGCATATTCTGCAGGCGGACTAAATATTCAATTTGGCCAAATACTTCAAGATTCGGCAACCGAATAGTAAACAAACTTAAACGTACAATAATTGATAAAGAAACATTTTTTTTTTCATTGAATGAAAGTTGCAATACAGATCAACAGTCCAAAATTAATTTAAATCATCACTCATTAATTTTTAACATTCAACATAATTTTAATGTAAGTAAGAGAAAAAACTTGGATGTTAAATTTAAATTGTGTTGCTTTTTAATTTTCCTTGAATGTTATGACATTCCATTAGCCTTACTATAATGAACTCATTTAAATATGATAGAGGAACTAGAAAAAAAAACTCTTTGTTAAATAATTTAAATATATAAAGTCAATTTATTACTACTTAACCTCAACTACAATTTTTGGCATAAAACATGCAGCTAGAAAGGAAACACTTAGATATTAGTAAATTTTGCAGCATTTTATTTTCTAAAGTTTTCAACCCTATGAAATATCATGAAAAATCAGCCTAAAGAAAATTAATTATTGTAAATCCTTTACATTTAAAGAGATAAAATAAAATAACTGGGAATGTTTGAACTCCATTCTTCAATTTCAATGATGATATAATTATTTATGAGTTACTGAAGAGATTACCATAAAAAGTCCTTAAAATTGCATTTTGCAATTTTTATTTGTATGTAGGATATAATGCAAGATTTTTTATTTATGGCATATATACATTGCTATAAAATAATTACTTACAAAAAAACAGCTGGGTAAATTAAATGTTTCTAAATTTGTATCATTTTCTATGCAACAGCTAGAGTGTTAAATTAAGGGGTCATTGAGTACCCTCTTAAAATTGGAGTAAGCAGCTAAAACTTTTACAGCAATTAGTAAGTCTAAAGAAATAGGGGGTGTCCTGGACTCTAGCTGAAAAAAAGTTTTTTTAACCCACCCTATGACCCTATTACTTACCAAATTATGTATGAACAATTAATTATCTCTCTATGCAGAATTGTAGATAAACATAAATTAACCATTTGTTTCTGGTTTTGGAATTATACTTCATATCGACCATTTTGCGATGCAAAATGGTTAAACACTTTTACATTTCAAAAATAGCCTATTTTCTATTTTAAATTGCCATGAAGTTCAAATATTACAGTTAAAATTTTTTAAACAAATACAGTAGCCCCTCGTTATATCGCTCATTCGGATATATCGCTCTTTTCTTCTGTCTCCCGAAATATTAAAGCCTAAAATAAGAAAAAAACTTTGCTTTAAGTTTGAAACCATTTCTGAAAACATATGGTATTGCACAGAGAAGGTCTCTTTCTTCTCTATTTTGTCAATGAACAAAAGAAAGCAATTTTTCTGAATTCGCTGGAAAAGCAGCAGCAATTCCTGTCACCAAATGTACATACCCGCACAGTATATTTCAGTTTAAGATGGTCTGTAAACTACTTGACATCTTCTTTTGTATTGATACATTGCCTTTACAAGGAGTGAGAGACATCAAGCGTCATAGTAGCCCATGTAGAAGAGAACATACGCCCTTCTTTTAGTACAGAAAAGATTTGTACTTGGTTGCACAAACCAGGATTTGAATCAAAGAAAGGAATAATGATCTGGACGGGCAAACTAGTTTCTTGGAAACAATCTGGTTTCTTTTACTTATCACATCCTTTCTACAGCAAGTAAAACGGATTAGAAAACCTACTCGGAATAAGAGGGTATTGGAATGCTCATTCTTATCTCGCGGTAGCTCAGAAAGATCGTCTTCATTCGCCATTTGATGATTTTAACTTTCTGACGGTGAAAATTTACTTAAATTTCAATCTTGTTTAAATTTCAATAGGTGTGATAGTACCCACATTGAAACCATTAGAAACTAATGTCAAAAAGAACGAATGCCAATTTACTTGTGTATTAGACATAACTATTTTTAATGCCCTCCATTATATCGCGTTTTCGGATATATCGCTCTTTTTCTTTGTCCCCCGAAAAGCGCGATATAACGAGGGGTTACTGTATTCAGTATATGGGTTATATTTGGTATTCGGTTCGAATTTTAACCGAATATTCAGAATTCAGCAAAATATAGTATCAAGTGCATCACTATTTTAAATCAAACATTTTCTTTTAATTACTTGATTAAAATTATGATGAACTAAAACTAAGATAAAATAAACATGACTTGTCAACATCTTTAAAAAAAATGAAATTTACAAATAAAATTTCAAATTCTTTAAGTGCTGATATTTGCGGTACAGATGTGATATACCCCCCCCCCCCCCATTTGGCGACATCCGATTTTTTGCACAAAATTGAAATATTTTTCTCGCCAATGAGGCGATAAATTTTTAAGCATGGCATCCCTGGTGAAACTAACCTGGGGTTGGCAACGCGAAGGCAAACTTGTCCGAACTTGTTTACTTGGGTTCTTGGTTTTACGCAGGAGAGATACGTGTTGTTTTGTGCAATATACCTTACAGGAATGCTTATTTTGTGTTAGTTTAGATTCAGTAGTTGTGTTTTGAAGTAAAAACATTAGAAAATGCCAGTTTCTTCAAACTTGAAGGTTAATTAAAAGTTAACTCCAACGTGGTGTGTATCTATAACGCACCATTGTCAGATGATGTTTTGTTTTGGACTGAGTGTGAGGATTTATACCTTAAAAAGGTAAGTTCTTTATTTTAGAATTCACATAAAAATTCTCACTTCGGAAATTCTTTGTTTTTTACAAATCCTTGAGGGGTTCTTGTAGCTTTTAACTTTATTTTTACTGTATGTTAATTAATTTTACAAAAATAGTTTGGTTATTTTGTTCTAAAAGTTAATCCTTATCGATGCCACGAATTATTTAGACATTAACGTGCCTCCTTTAGGTACTGAATTTTAAGTTAACAATTGAAAGTTCTTTCGGTTGTACTCTTAAAAATGCTGAATTTTATTAATAAATCTGCACAATAATGGTGCATATTTCACACTTAAAACTGTCATTATTGTACACTGAACGGAAGGAGCCACCCTTGGGTGTACATACACATGAATATGCATAATATACATAAATATACATAATTGTGACCATACTCCGACTGTAATGTATATTAACAGTCGGAGGGATAACGGACCGAGCGAAGCGAGGTGCTGGCGAGCCCGAGGTCTCATAGTACTTTCGTAATGAGACCGAGGCAGGGCCGGCGAGCCGAGGTCTCATTACGAAAGTACTATGAGACCGAGGGCTCGTATCCCGGAGAAATGATGAAAAAAAATTAATGCATTAATTTCGACTTGTAATTAATACAATAATTTATTTCATTGTATTTTAATATGTTTACAAAAAACCCCGGCCCTGTACATTTTTGAAGCATATATTCGTGATATTTTTTGTTGTGCTTTTATGTTGTTTTTATATATATTGTGTTCTGAAGTGCTTTGATCATGTTTTTTTATCTGATTTTTTCCTGTTGGCGCTAAAAAAGCATCGCTAAGAACGATGTATGACGTATGTCGTCATACATCGTTTTCTTGGCGACGCTTTCTTCGCGCCAACAGGAAAAAGTCGCCAAGGGTGGGGTATATCACATCAGTTCCATATTTGCATATTATTTTAAACATTTATTATTTTGAATTTGACTAATGTCCATAACAACTATTGAAATTTGGTAGCATCGTCAATTTAGAGCTCCCATTAAAAAACAAAATTAGAAATGCAATTACATTTCTGATTCACAATCAAATTATCTCAAACGGGACTGGAAATGTAACTAACCATTTGTTGACATATATTTAGAGGAAAAAAAACAATGAAATTAAGAAAAGAAAATTCATACTTGAAACATTTATTTCATACATCTAACCTAATCCAAATTTAAAGCATTAGTTATCGTTTCTGACAGCTCAGTTGCAACTTTATCAAGTTTCTTGCGCCTACGCTTCATTTGCTTATACTTCTTTTTAACGCTTTTATTATGTTGCAATTCATTTAAAAGAGCCTTTACTTCATCTTCATCTTTCACAGCTTTCTTTTCCTCTTTACCACCAAGGACAACAGTCATTTTATTTGTAGATTCAGAATCATCAGCTTCCATTTCTTCAATCTCATCAGATTCACCAGACATCAAACCTTCTGTCGGTTCAGTGCTTTTTGCAACCACAGCATGACCAGGAAGAACTTCAGGCGCTTTATCCAATTCCATCTGTTCTTCCATTGCAGAGATATCGAAAGCTTTTCCCATTTCGGCAACATATTCTGCGTCAACGTGGATGTATGGCTTGTACTGCTCAGGTGGATGAGTATAATATTTTATTTTGCCAGAATTCCAATCATTGATCAATCGTCTAGCTCCATCTTCAAATTTGGGTATGCCACCCTTTTTATATTTACCCATTCGTTTCGCTAAATGACATAACAACTCATGACAGCTAGTAAATTCTGGAATGCAATAATGCAAACACAACTGAGTATGATCGGCTCGTTGAATTATAGCTTCTGCGGGCTCGATCACATCTTTCAGCGTCTCAACTCTCACAACATTTCGCAATGCAAGAGTAGTTGGAGATCCATCCTTGGCAAAAACAACGCCTGGACTATCTATAATCTTAATATGCTTATCCAAAGAAATCTCTTGCACTGTTTTAGTAACTCCTGGTGTTGCACCGACAGAGCAAGATCGTGTTCGTTTTAAGCTGTTGATGAGACTGCTTTTCCCAACGTTTGGGAATCCAACAACGCCAACTTTGATAAATGTCTGAATGTTTTGATTTCGGCAATAATTTCCTAAAACTTTCATCAGAAATGAAGCACCAACAGACCGACGAGATGATTGAAGACTCTCATTGATGTGGATTGCGGCAACTTTAGATTGGGACAAATGATCATTTTGAGTTTGAGTACATGCTTTGAAAGCAACTGTAGGGAGTTCTTGTCGAAGGACTTTCAACCAATCTTCTAAATTTTTTCTTGGAATTAAATCAATTTTATTTAGCACTAATACTAACTTTTTACCGGAACTAATAACCATCTGCTCCACTTGCGGACATCGGCTACCTAAAGGATCTCGAGCATCTAACACCTCAAGAACGACGTCTGCAGATTCAACAACGTTTTTAAATTCTTTATAAAAGGATTTGAACTTGTCACTTGATGCTTTTAATGATTTTTCTTGAGCTGCTGAAAGCAAGTCTCTCTTTTTAAATTTTGCATCCTTCTTCTCAACTTCAGCTACTAAATCATCTATCTCCCGGTTTTGCATTTGTAGCTTCATCCGACTTTCCTTCTGTGCTTCTCGCAAATCTTTAGCTCGCTGTTTTCGCTTCAAGGCTTCATTTATTATTTCGTCTTTGAAAGGAAAACTGTTCGGTACGCCCGGATCTTTTGGTTTTTTCTTAGAAGGATTCTTTTTCTGTTCTCGACGGAGCTTACGATTATGCTCCGCTACCTTTTTAATGATTTTATATTTCTTCCTACAACTCATTCGCTTACTCTGTTTCTTGTGAAACTTCGGCATAATTTTTCGAAATTTAACAACCGATTACAAACAAAACAAATACGACATCAACGAAATCAACACATGAGCAGAAAACAGCAGACAACATGCGGCGAATCAATACGGTTACGATCTACGAAATACAGCCAAAAATCTTTCGAAGTTAAAGAAAAAGGCTTGACTACTATAAAGAGAAAAATTGTCACGTGAGCGACGTAGTACCATTTACTACTATTAAACAGTTAATACATTTCTTTTTTCTTTTTCAAATAACTTTAAAAAGAAATGCTAATGCTCACAAAATTCTTCAGAGCTTAACTTTGCATGGGAGCTCAGCTCTTGCACTTCTTTTTTTTTCCTGCAAATTTGAAATTTCTCGTATTTTGATTTGATTTCGATCTTCCGACTTCTGAATTGTGTGAGGACTGCGATTCGCAACTCCAGCGCTCGAATACGCTACCTTGCGGTGATTTACAAAACTGCGGATGAAACTAAAATATTGCCACGTTGCGTTCCACGTGTGTCTGTTGACGTAAACAGAGGCAGTTTGTTCTGAGTATTTATTAACGCAATCGATATGTCTTAGTTTGCTTTCAGCTACAGAAATTATATAATTCCTCTCTTAGTAGTATTCTCGAGCTTCTCAAAATAATGTTAGTTTTCCTTATTTCCTTCTAAAATATGTTAAGAAATGGTGAAAGCAAAAACTCTGGATTAACAAACTATGAATTTGTAAGAATATGAGTTTTTTTTAGTCTTAAATTAATTTAACTAACCATATTTTACAGCAGCATTTAGTTGGAATGGACAGTATGCAAAATATTTTCTTGAATCGTAGAACAAAATGAAAAATGTTTTACCGAGAAAGAATTTACTTTATTCCTTTTATTCTCAGCTGAAAGGTTTCGCCAAATTTGTTTAGGGTTATAGTTTTAGTATTGTGCGAGCAAAGTAGCCTTGGCGAGATTTCGCGTTTTAAACCATTTTTAATTTTTATCATGAGTGGAATAAAATGATAGTAAGATTACAGAATTCGATAAGTAAAAAGAAATAATGGCCAATCAAACTGAAAAGAAAACTACCACCATATATCCGTAAGAATTTTGTAGATGATTTGCATAACATGACATAATTAAATCGTAACTCAGAAATTAGAAACATCGAAATAGAAAAATTTTAAATTAACCGATTCGGGAATTCGAGAGAAATAACTCAGCTACAAATGCAAAACAATAAGCGTTAGCCAAAGCAAAGCAAAGAAGTATCATCTTCTTTTGGTAATAATTTGTAATGTCATATTAAATTTTCTAGCATTAATTGTTATTCTTTTCAGGCCACAATTATTATTTAGTTTTATCAAGAATTGATAAATATCGAATTCAACATCGTGAAAATGGCTGCTTAGAACTACGAACTACGTAGTTTGCATTAATGTTTGACGTTTAGTATTATTTCTTGAATTCTCATTTCTTTCTACGTAGGCGTAGGCCAGAATATCAACAAGCAGAGCATTTTTTGACATAGAGACTACGCGACAACAGCACAGATCTTCTAATATTCGTTGTTATATCGTTGAACTGGTGCAAAACTCATGACATATCACAAACGGATATCGACGCAATGTAGATTTCCTCACGTAATTGGGATTTTCCAAATATGGTTGACAAAAGTACGAAATTGGCAATGGTTTCAAAATAAATCCAAAACATGTTTGAAAGTTTACATTTATAGTATATAGCCTATCTCTAATTTTTGTAATCATTTTGACGAGTTTTTACATGTCTGAAAACTGTTTAATCTGCTCATGCGCAACAATTTCAGTTTAGAAAAATGGCTATTTACTGACTGCAGTATGTTTCCACGTTGTCAGTTGTCGGATTGTGTATTGTTGCGAGCGTGAGTGTGTAAATGAATTAGCGATTTCCTGTATTAACGTAAAGTAAGTAATTGCCTGCTTTTTAAATTTTTTAAATTATGTTTTCTAAATTCAAGAAACAATGTTCTGATCGTCAAAACGACGTAGAGATAGCTTTAAATTAAAAATTCTTCTTCTTCTTCTTTTTCTTATTATTATTTGTTTGTTTGTTCAGATTATATTGCTGGAATAAAATTTGTGAATTGTGCATACAAAAGGAATGGTTTATTGTCTACTTAAATATGAACACAAAATTGGTTATCAATGATTCATAGATTAACTTGCATGTTTCTTGAAAGTTTTAAATCTGTAAAATTACTTTTTTAAAACGCTAAAAATAGTTAACATCAGCCATTTTTTCTTAAATTATTTTAATAAAATATGCATATTTATTTATATTTGAAATTAGTTTAAAAATTATTTCATTTTTCTTGTCTTTCTTAATTATTTTATTGAATTATATTCCAAATTTGAATTTCATTCAAATGATTTTTTAAAAAATCTTAAGTATATTACTGTTTTAAAAAGTTTGAGGGTAAAAAAGTTTTTAAAACTTTCAAAAAGTGTGCAAACAGTCTATAAATTATTGGTAATTAATTTACCAAGATGCAGTTTATGTAGATATTTCGTGACACAAACACATGAGAAAATCGTTGATAAATCCTCTGAAACAGGTTGTTAGTTCATCTAATATTAGTAGATAAATCCATTTAACCTCTAAAATCCGTTGAAAACTCCTCCAGAGAACAATATAACCAAAATAGAAATATCGTTGATATTTTGTAAGCATCCAAAAAACGTTGATAATTGCTCCCAAAAATGTTGAAAAGTCATATCATATCTACAGCGATTTCACGTAAAATCGATGTGCTGGGCGGACATTTTGCTGTTTTATCAACCACTTCTCTACGAATTTAAGAGGATTTCGGTACATGTGATCACGTTGATGTTACATTACTTCTACGATTTTGCGACGATTTGTGCTGTTTGGTTAGTGAAAAAAATCTGTCGCCTAGAAAATGCGAAATCAAACCACAGGGCGACATTGGAACATCTAAAATTGGTCCACTCATTTTTGTAAAAGGATTTCAAATCTTTGTAAAAATCTTAGGAAGACCCTTACCTTTTTTTTTAAATAAAACCGTCGACTCGTACATGACGAAAGCTTTCTTTTTCTTTCCTTGTGGACCGGCCCACCACGCACTCGGCGCCAGATTAAGCAATCGATTAGCACCCCACCTCATTAGCCCTTTCATTGATGACAGCCGATAACCATTTCACGGCTATCTGTGTACAGGGTATAGGGACCAGTACAGGAACACAGGGTGACTTGGGACGGGACAGCAAAAAAAGTTTGCGAAACCGAAACAGCTGTTTTTCATTCGAAGATGCAAAGAGAGGTATTTTTCCGTAAAGCCGAAGTAAACCGAAGGCTGAAGAGTCGGGATTGTTTCCGTTTCCTGGAATTCTTTTCAGTCATTCTACCACTTCCTTTTTTATGGCTTTGTGAATAAAAGAGATTCGCGCGTTGAAACTTGTAGGCACTGGCAATCTATTTAGTTTTTCTCCAGTTTCGAGGCAACGGAATGTAACACGTTTTAGCTGTAATTAAAAATCCTTTTAGAGTTATAATGAAATTGAAATTCATTTTGATGATTCAAACAAAACATTTTGAAGGATTGAAGGGTAAGTTTGGTTCGTAAAAAAATTTACCTATTTCTAAAACTTTTACTTTAATTATCCATTACCGCTTTTAATTTGCAAAAATGTTTTTGAGATATTTGTTATTTATACTATCATTTCCAGGGTCAGATTTACATTTTAGTTGAAAGCTATTGCTTATAACGAAACGTTGTGTGAGTTGTCGTTCCTAAAAGAAAATAAAAATAGTACTTGAAAAAAAATCGATTTCATTTCAAATGCTTGAAATTTTGCAAAAATGTGGCTACAAGCCTTGAATTTTAAAATTTCGAACCAATTGGAGTTGATAAGTTGAAGGAGGAGTGCCAAAATACGTTAAATTCAGTGTGTGCTTCAATGTATGTTCGTCAAAGAGTATGCTTCAATTTTATTTCTTACTATAAGCGTGTAAATTATGAATTGTTCAAATGGGCATTATGTTACTCTCTTGCTACCTATTTTAAGTGTGTACCCTATTTCTTTTAAAGCACTTTGTAGATGGGTTGCAGAGGTGACTAAAAACTAATTGTATCGAAAGTCCATGAGAGCAAGTAACAATGCATTATCCTTTCTCCTCCTTCGCTCTATCTCTCTGTAAAACTGCCTCATCGATGTGCCGACCGAGTCAACCCCTAAAAAATTTTAATGTGTATTATCTCAACTTGCAGGAGTGCATAACTTAAAAAAAGTTTTGTTTGCCTATTTTTCCCTGAATATTTTTGATTCCAATCTTCCTTTATATAGCCTCATACTTCAGAATTTTCCTTTTTTTTTCAAAATTCCCTCTGGGGGAACCCCCGGAACCCCTAAACTGGGAGCCCTGCATCCTTCTCTCGATGCTATTCCCCTTCTAAAGGGAAATTCAAAAAGGCAGGCAAACACACATTAAAAAAACACACACACAAAACAAAAAAGAAAGGAAGAAATTTAAGAGAGCATAACTTTGTCTCAGGGGGAAAAGACAAATATAGAGAAAAAAAAATAATAATCATTAATAATAAAAAAAAAACATTTTAGAATTTCCTCTTTCGCCACCGACAAAATGGTCTGGATTACAAAAGGGGCCCCATACCTGAAATAGCTTAAGGCCCCGTTAAGTCTAAAATCCGGCCCTGATCATATATGTTTTAGAAATATTAACAAAAACTGGCTTTATATGCTAGTCTATGTAATTATTCTTTATTCCCTTTTTAATATGGGATCTTCCAAACCACTCCTCTTGTTAATATTGCCAAATATCGTCTACAAACTGCGTTTAAAAAAAAAACTTGTAAAAGTTTCCAGGGGAGGGTAGTCCCCCACCTCTCTTTTTCGCCAGCATCGTTTAAGATTGGCCTAAATTTTGTTTTAAGCGCTTGAGTTTCAAAATGTTTCCGGGGAAAACCCCTCCCTAACGTCATTGAAAGTCTTCTAGAACTACGTTTTTGAAGCTTCAATTTCGAAAGATTGCTGGTCCTCTAAAAGTTACTCATGAATCATGGATTGCCTACTTTTGCAATTTGAAACAAATTTTGGGAGTGGACCTCAGAATTTCTTCAACCGCTAACCTTACCGAAGATAGTCTAGAATGCGTTTTTAAGTCTATGCATTAGAAAAATTTCCTGGGATGGGCCTTTTAATCTCTCCTCCCCTTAACATCACCAAAAATCGTCTAAAACAGCCTTTTTACCTGACTACGGCAACGCCAAAAGGAAGGGTTGTGATTTTAGCAGTCTATGTATGTTTGTATTTACGGTTGTTCCACCGTAGCGTCTAACTATTCATCAGATTTTGATAAATAAGGTGTCATTCGTTTCATAATTGTGACCCGGGTAACATAGGCTATATTTTTACAGACTTCAGTAGCAGGAAAATTTGATTTTACCCTATAAATCCCCGATTTTAACCATTTTCATTCCTTTCTCTTTTTAGCACGGGTTTTAAATAAATATAATAAAAACTGTAACCATACTACGGAAAAAACACCATTAGGTAAAGAACAATTTAGATGTTTATTATTATTATATTCTTATTAAGAGCAACCTTTTATAATCTAAGTTGTCTACCAGTTTTATGTAGTAACACTGTAATTTATCTTTCATGTGTTTTAAACTTAGATGCTTGCTTGCAGGTAAATAGTGCTCAAGCTATTGTATTATTCGTTTTTATCCTGACTACGGCAAAGTCAAAAGAAATGGTTATGATTTCAGCAGTCTATGTGTGTTTGTATCTACGGTTGTTCCACCGTACAAAACTATTCATCCTATTTTGATAAATAAGGTGTCATTCGTTTTTTAATTGTAACCCGGCTAACATAGGCTACATTTTACACTTACAGTCCTAAACCTTTTAAAAATATCTTCGAACGATACGATTGGATGACTACACTGTAAAAAAAAAAGTTACTGGCAATTTCAGTGGAACGTTTCGGGATTTCACAGGTTTTCATCCACTTCCTGAGAAAATCGAGTATATTTGTCAAAAAGTTTCCTGGATTGCCAAAACCTACACGAATGCAGACTTTTCACTGTTGTGAAAAATATTTTTTCGCTACCAGTTTAAAGACTGACTGAGCATGTTTATTACGTGTGTCGGCTTTACCACGATTACTGTCTGTCCAGACTGACTAATGTCTCGGAAAGAGCGAATTAGTCAAGCATCGCTTCAGCTTTGCCAGGAGTACGCTTAGTTTTTACTTGCAGTTCTCTCGTGTCTGCTTTAAGAGCCATTATTTTGAAATTCAGACAAAAAACGGAAATTTTGGCAGTGACCATTTTTGATTTTCCTAATTTTTTTATATTTCAAAGTAGGTCATAAGAAGTGAACATTCTGAAATTTTTAGCCTTCCAAAAATTTTCTTTCGCTCGTTAAAAATTCCCAAAGTTTGAGGTTTTGCAGCGCTTTTTTACAAAAATTCTAAAAGTCGCATTTCAGTGCGCTTTAGCGCTTTACAGAAACACCACACCACGGTTATGTTTATATTTATTGGTTGTACTGTATCTAGTGATAATGACTTCATAGTTATTTTGGTTGGGGGTTGTTGCTTTCTTCAGATAAGGGGTCGCAAAGTATGGATTTTATCCGCTTTTGCTCAAGTTTAACCTGCGTTATTCCCCCCAAAAAGCCACCCCCCGGAAAAAAAAATGTGACATGTACTAAAAGTTTATACTATGAAGAGAGTAAATAGCACAAAATTTGTTTGAGGTTTAATTTTTTTTAGGAGAAAAATGCCCTGATATTTTTCAAATTTTAAAAATTGTGCTTTTTTGATCGCAATTAACTCAAAACAGCATCACTAGGAAAAAAAAACCTTTTAGATATTATGGTACCTGGCTATGTGTAAAACATCATGAAAATGAAAACACCATGGGATCTCTTCTTGTTTTTTAGAAAATAATTTTTTTTGTAGCTCATTTTATGCGTTTTCTCGTGCGTAAAATGTGTGTCCAGTATGCAGATTAGATCTGCTAATCTTAAAGGATGTAGTAAGAATGTATGTACAGTGGCTCCCAAAAGTGTTCGTACACTTTGAAATTTTTTAGTAAAACCAAAATAACTCAAAACTGAATTCGAATATAAAGTCCAACATTTTTTCACATCATTCCTATGTCATTCTAAATATAACCCATTGGTTTTTTACAAAATATTGACGGATCTTCTTTTTGAAATGGGTCAGAAAACGAAGAGACAGAGAAATAACACGCCACAAAAGTCATCGTACACTTAAATATTTCCGAATAAATTCATGATTAAAATTATCATATGCCGTTTTATTAATATTTTTGCATTGTGTTGACCCTTATAAGTCATTTGGCTTTAATTTTTGGTTTATTTATTCCATAATATATTGCTTATTACTGTAAAATGGCTGGTATTCGTAAAAAACCGCAAACGCGATTCAAAATTTGAATTTTTTTTCCCACAGTAGTGGTAAATTGGTTTCAAATGTCCCTAAATTAGTTTATTTGTTTGTATAGTAAAGTGCTTGATAAAATGCTTTAAAGAAAGGAATCGGACCGAAAACAAGGTAAGAAAAGGTCAACCGGCAAAGTTGACAAAACGTGATCGTAGATTTAAAGTTAAAAAATTTATGAAAAATACACATTTCAGTAATGTAGAAGTTTCTGCAGAGTTAAATGAAACATTTTATATTTAATTTTCATCTAAAATTGTTCGCCAAGTTCTTTGATTAGCTGGATTAAATGGGACCTCTTCCCGCAGAAACTTTCTTGGTCGTGCGAAAAGCAGAAAGTTTACGATTTTCGTCCCAAAATCAATGATAAATAAGCTAAAAACAGTCTAGAATCAAGTCTTACTTAGAGATAAAAATTAATTTAACATTTTTGGTTAAATTGTTGTGTAAATGTGAGTAGATGAAAAAATTAGGAACTTAATCTTAAGAACTTAGTTGGATCAGTTAATCAGGACGGCAAAGGTGTTTTAGTGTGAGGGTGCATATCAGCATCAGGACTTGGTAGTTTGTAATTTTTGATGAAATAATGTATTATGCTCTTCCTTTAAATATTTTAAAAAACAATTTTGAACTCTTAGCCAAAAATTTGATTATTGGAAACAACGTTGTTTTTTTATCAAGATAACGATAAGAAGCACACGGTTTTCAACATTTGCGTCTAGTGCCTCGAAAATCGTCCTAAAATTTAGAAAACACCCCTTCAATCTCCAGATTGTAACTTGATGTAACTTATTTAGAGATATCTGGAGGCTAGATTACAAAAATAGGGCTCTAAAACGAAAATAGAGCTAGAAAATAGTAATACTCGAAGTGTGATATAACACTTACTCAGAAATTACGCTAAAAAAAGAAAGAAAAAGTATGAAATCTATTCCCAGATGTTTAAAAGGTGTTATGAATACTATATGATATTCTACTAATTAATAACTTAATCAAAAGTTAGATTAATCAATAATATATAGACATTTTATAAAGTGTAACGAAGACTTTTGTGAGATAAAATTTCCAGCACTTTTCGATTTTTGATTTTTAAAAAATTAAGTTTTAATATTTTTTAAGAACTTTTCATGCAGTTTTGTTAAAAATTGATCATAGATCTTATAATTAAATACCTGTTCCGAAATATTAATTCTAACCAATGATTTGGGGCCTATTTCGTTAAAAAGTCGTAGGTGTACGAAGACTTTTGGGAGCCACTGTATGTATGTATAAAGAAAGAGAAAAAGACTAGCACTACTTTTTTTTCTGATTTTTACAAGTTGATGATATTTAAATTGCAGGTAAATCAGAAAACGATAAATCGATATATATATATATATATATATATATATATATATATATCATAGCAATATAAGGCTTAAATAAGAAAGAGAAATTCTTTTAAAAAAACGAAAAAAATGAAAAATCCCAAAATACCCTGGAGCTTCATCATGGGGTACTCCCCAAGGGTATCTACCCTTGGGGGATACCATGTTACTATCTATCCCCAAGGGGTCTACCAGTATCATAGATATCATAGAGCAGCCTATGGCGCCCATTGAACTGAGTAGTGAAGTTCATTTTGGTTGACTTGTCCAGATAATAAATGGAGTATATATATATACATAAAACAAGAGATACAATTCACAAATTTAAAATAGAAATTCAAAGAAATTGAAAAAATCAACGACATTAAAAAACTGAAAGAATAAATACAAAAGTGTACCGTAACGCCAGCGCAAAGCTGCTAGAAACAAAAACAATACAAACATATTCACACAAACAGTCAAAATACAAATGAAAAAAGCAAATGAAAAAAGCGAGAACATCAAAATGGAAAATAAATGGTTCACCTTTTTCATTTTCCATTTTGATGTTCTCGCTTTTTTCATTTGTATTTTGACTGTTTGTGTGAATATATATATATATATATATATATATATATATATATATATATATATATATATATATATATATATATATATATATATATATATATATATATATATATATATATATATATATATATATATATATATATATATATATATATATATATATATATTGATTTGTTTTATCGTATCAATCCCAAAATAATTCTTTCTTATTTATTTATTTATGTCCATAGCAGTAGAAGAAATTTCATGAACAATATCTGCTTCACTTTCCTCTAAATGTTTATTTTTTATGTTATCTTCAAATACCTCTAAAAGGCTGTCGGTTCTTGATTAATCAGTATTATTTCGTTTTTTCTTTGCTTTGTATATCGGATAAAAGCAGCTTGAATTTGACTTTTCGTCAGATATTGTTTGGTTGGAATATTTTTATGTCTTCAATCATCTCTATTCTCATTGCATGTTCTACTTTGTCGGGCGTCTGATATCTCCCGGAAACGATCTCCCCCTAAAGGAACTTTTCTTAAAGAAACTCTCTTTGTTTCATTGAAAATCGTGTACTTTTACAAGTTGGGAGAGCCCACCCCTCACATGAGATTGACAAAATGTTTTCTTCTTTGTTTTCTCTTTGTTGACTGGTAGATGCCTGACCAAGACCATAAGAAACATAACTCTGAACAGGTATTTGAAGATGACATAGAAAATAGACATTTAGAGGAAAGTGAAGCAGTTATTATTCATGAAATTTCTTCCACTGCTATGGACATAAATAAAAAAGAATAATTTTTGATTGATACGATAAATCAATATATATATATATATATATATACATATATATATATATATATATATATATATATATATACATATATATATATATATATATATATATATATATATATATATATATATATATATATATATATATATATATATATATATATATATATATATATATATATATATATATATATATTTACACACACACAAATATGATATCGATTTATCGTTTTCTGATGTACCTGCAATTAAAATACCATCAATTTGTAAAAATCAGAAAAGTAAAGTATTGCTAGTCTTTTTCTCTTTCTCCATTCACACATATATACATTCCTACTACATACTCTCCAACCACGGATTGCATGCAATTTTCAAATGCCCAAATAAGACGTATCTATGTGAAAAAGGAGGAAAAGTAAAAATTTTATGCGCGTATTCCGCTCATTTGAATGAGACTCTGCTTCTGCAAAAGCTGACATCGGTAAAAAATAATAGATTCGTCCATTTCCGGCTGTAAAACGGATGTTTGTCTTCCATACAATCCGTGGTCAGACTATACTTTAAGTTTTAGCAGATCTAATCTGCATACTAGACTTCGTTTTTCGCACGAGAAAACGCATAAAATGAGCTACAAAAAAATTATTTTCTAGAAAACAAGAAGAGATCCCATACTGTTTTCTTTTTCATGATGTTTTACACATAGCCGGGTACCATAATATATAAAAGGTTTATTTTCCTAGTGATGCTGTTTTGAGTTAATTGCGATCAAAAAAGCACAATTTTTGAAAATTTGAAAAATATCAGGGCATTTTTCTCCTAAAGCAAATTAAACCTCAAACAAATTTTGTGCTATTTACTCTCTTCATAGTATAAACTTTCAGTATTTGTTAAATTTTTTTTGGGGGATGGCTTTTGGGGGGAAATAACGCAGGTTAAACTTGCGCGAAAACGGATAAAATCCATACTTTGCGATTCCTTATCTGAAGAAAGCAACAACCCCCAACCAAAATAACTATGAAGTCATCATCACTAGATACAGTACAACCAATAAATATAAACATAACCGTGGGGTGGTGTTTCTGTAAAGAGTTAAAGCGCATTGAAATGCGACTTTTAGAATTTTTCTAAAAAAGCGCTGCAAAACCTCAAACTTTGGGAATTTTTAACGAGCGAAAGAAATTTTTTGGAAGGCTAAAAATTTCAGAATGTTCACTTCTCATGACCTACTTTGACATATAAAAAAATTAGAAAAATCAAAAATGGTCACTGCCACACCTTGTCTGAACTTCAAAATAATGGCTCATAATGCTTCTGGAGCTCTGTTGGTGGAGCTGCGAGGTGGAGCTGCGACATAGCGGGCTTTAACAGAGGAGATTTCCCAATTCTTTAAAAAGTTTCTAGAACAGTATCAGAAAGGTTACTGACTTTTGACGGAACATTTTTTGTTTTTCACTTGACTACGGCGAAGCCAAAAGGAAGGGTTATAATTTAGTATTTTTCTGTATTTACGTATTATCCATCGTAGTGCCTAAACTATTCATCCGATTTCGATAAATAAGGTGTCAATCGATTCCCTACGATAAACCGGGTAACATTGGCTACATTTTAACTAGAGACGTACCGAGTACTCGGTAACTACTCGGTACTCGGCCAATTTGCCGAGTACTCGGTACTCGACCAAATTCTGATCAGGTACTCGGCCAATACCGAGTGGTTGCAAAAAATTGAATATTGTCCAAGGCAGATACTAAAATTTATAAAAAAAAAAGAGCAAGCATTATATTCTGCAATCATTTACAATTAAAATTTATAAATCAAATTTAAATTTTGAGAATAATGAAGTTTGTAATGCTTCAATGGAATAAATCTTTATTTTAATTTCCCCAAAGTTAATAAAACTTATTTATTAAAAATTCTGCAAAAAAGGTAAGTATAGAAAATATGGAATTTTTACATTAAAAATGGATTTTTGCTACAAACAAAAATTAGTTATAAAAAATATAAAAATACCTTTGCTTAAAAAATAAAGGGAAATAAAACAACGTTAAAAGCACAGTGCACACTGCAGACAATTGTTTTGGGGTTAAAAGGAATTCCTTTTTCAATGCACAAAATGGGAGCTCGTGGATTTAAAGGCATCTGACAAAAGTCGGATTTTTTTGTTGAATGTCTTTACATTCCTTAGCTCACATGTTATGCACTGAAAAAGACGTTCCCTGTAACGGGGGGGGGGGGGACGTGTCTGCAGTGTTCCTGCCCATTTGTTGTATTAAAATTATTTATGTTTGGCGGACTAAAACTATAATTGGTTGGTATACAGTGAAAACCTTCCTAACGGACACCCCTCAAAGGGGGACATTCCTCTTATGCGGACAATTTTTAGCCTACTTTCCCAGTAAAAGTCAGAAAAAGAAGAAAAAAGCATGAAAGAAAGCTTAATGCATCTTAAAAATATCCCGAAAAACAAAAAAAAAGTCAAAAATAAATAAAATAATTAAATAAATATCGAAAAATTAAAAATTGGAAAGTAGGGTATTGAGATGGGGAAAAATGTCTGTCGGTCTGTCTGTCTGTCGGTCTGTCTGTCTGTCCCCCCCTAATAACTTTTGAATGAATAGTCCGATTCGAACAAACTTTTTTTTGTTCGAAAGATCTCGGCAAGGACACCTCATTCCCATATTTCACTTTTTGGTTTGAACTATTTTTTGTTCAATTTTGAACAGTTCAAAAAAACTTAACATTAGCTCCTACGGGGAAATTCAAGGCAATTCCGAACTGTGAGGCGAATTTGCTTCAAACAAACTTTGTAGGAAAAAGCTTTTGATGAAAAACTTGTATATAAAATATCTTTTTGATTTGAACAATTTTCTGTTCAATTTTGAACAGTTCAAATCCCTTAACATTAGCGCCTACGGGGAAACTGAAAGTCAATGTAGATTCCGTACTTGAAGGCGGATTTACTTCAAACAAATTTTGTTGGAAATAGCTCTTGACGCCGAACTCCAGACTCCGACTCCGAGAATTTAGGGGCACTTGAATCCGAATCCGACTCCTGTGCCCGACAATTAATCGGACTCCGACTCCCCGACTTCGACTATGACTTCCTAGCTTTGGCAAAAATTTATACACGGACAAATGACTGACTCCGATTCCTGGATATTAGACTCCGACTCCTTCATCCCAAAATTAGATTGACTCCGACTCCGACGCTATGATTTTAACTGTGAAATAATTATTGTTGATGTGATTTGTTTTTATTTTAACGCTAAAGTTTTTATTTAGGTATTCAGTTTTCGGTGAATAAACTCGAAGTCATTTATGTTTCTACATAAAGATACGCGCAGACGATTTTTTTTTTTTTTGACAATAAAAAGTATTTCTTTACGTTGACATTTTATTGTTTTTATTCGGAACTCCAGCGCTCGAATACGCTACCTTGCGGTGATTTATAAAACTGCGAATGCACCTAAAACTTTGCCACGTTGCGTTCCATGTGTTTCTGTTGACGTAAACACAGGCAGTTTGTTCTGAGTATTTATTAACGCAATCGATGTGTCTTAGTTTGCTTTCAGCTACAGAAATTAATTCGTCCCTTAGTAGTATTCTCGAGCTCCTCAAAATAATGTTAGTTTTCATTATTTCCTTAATAATTGGTAAAAGCGAAAATACTGGATTAAGAAACTTGGATAACGTTATACAAGGTAAAATTTTTTATTGTTTTGTATGAATTTGTAAGAATATGGGGTTTTTTTTTAATCTTAAATTAATTAAACTTACCATATTTTACAGCAGCATTTAGTTGGAATGGACAGTATGCAAAATATTTTCTTGAATATATTATCGTAGAACAAAATGAATAACCGAGAAAGAATTTACTTTATTCCTTTTATTCTCAGCTGAAAGGTTTCGCCAAATTTGTTTAGGGTTATAATTCTATAGTATAGTGCGAGCAGAGTAGCCTTGGCGAGATTTCGCGTTTTTAGTTAAACCATTTTTAATTTTTATCATGAGTGGAATAAAATGGTAGTAAGATTACAGAATTCGATAAGTGAAAAGAAATAATGGTCAATCAACTGAAAAGAAAACTACCACCATATATCCGTGAGAATTTTGTTGATGATTTGCATAACATGACACAATTAAATCGTAACTCAGAAATTAGAAAAATCGAAACAGAAAATTTTTAAATGAACCGATTCGGGAATTCGAGAGAAATAACTCAGCTACAAATGGAAAAAAAAATAAGCGCTAGCCAAGCAAGGCAAAGAAGTATCATCTTCTTTCGATAATAATTTGTAATGTCATATTGAATTTTCTAGCATTAATTGTTGTTCTTGTCAGGCCACAATTATTATTTAGTTTTATCAAGAATTGATAAATATCGAATTCAACATCGTGGAAATAGCTGCTTAGAACTACGAACTACGTAGTTTGCATTAATCTTTGACGTTTAGTAATGCTTCTTGAATTCTCATTTCTTTCTACGTGGGCCAGAATATCCACAAGACTTTGAAAATTAATTTAAAAAGAATAAAGCGAAAAAATCATACGTACGAACAAAAATCACAAAACTTTTAGCATTTTCTTCGTTACCATGTGCGTTTGTTTTGGTTTTTAAGTCCGCCATTAGACAGTGACTTCAGTGCCCCCTATAGTTCGTTGGAGTTGCGAATTTATCTTGATAAGTGCATTAATTCATTTAAAAAATTATTTTTAGCAACAGGGGAAAAATAAACGATTTTTTTTTTTTTGATAGGATGTATTTATTTTAATGAGCTTATTAATTTTTATTATTTTTTTTTTTCGTTTTGAAAGCTGTTGAAGAATTTTTTTTAATGGAAAAAAGTGTATTAGCTGCTTTGTTTAAAAGTTGCTGCTATTTTATTTGTTCGTTTTTTTTTTCTTTTTTTTTTTACGCACCTAATTTTTTTAGATGAGTGAGGAATATTTTATTCCTAGAAAGTAGCTTAAAATATTGGAAAAATATGTTTGAAACAATTTGCGATTTTAGCTATTTTGAGAACATTGATCAGGTACTAGAAAGTAGTATGGGTATACGGGAAAGTAGGCTCGTCTAGTTCTAGACAGAACTTCTTGTTAATTCTCCAGTTCCAATGCAAATAACATTATTAAACCCCTATCCTGCGGACACCTCTCTATTGCGGACAAAAAAAATTGTCCTGTTAGTGTCCGCATTAGAGGGATTTTACTGTAATTTGTTTAATTCCAACTTGATCAATCATACCTTTTATTTTTTTTTTATTTTAAAAATATTTTTTTTGTAAAATTTTTGACACAAACAAAATTGTTTATATAATGCGTAATTGAATTTCAGCAGGAATTTAGTTTTAAAAACTATTATATGGATAAGGAGGTCCATATTACTATTCCAATAAGTTCAAAATTCATCACATGTGTGTCGGTGGTCCTTCTTAAAACATAATTGGTACTTTGTAACTCGGCCGAGTAGTGAAAGGTTGAGTACTCGGTAACTCGGTACTCGGCCGAGTAGTGAAAGGCCGAGTACTCGGTACTCGGCCAAAGTGCTACTCGGTACGTCTCTAATTTTAACTGACTTCCGGGTTTCAGTTTTTTAATCTTTTATTTTTTAGAGCTACAATTTCCGAAGGAGTGCTTCAAACCTCTTCTCCCCTACCATTATCAAAGACAAGTAGAATGCATCTTTAAGACTGCAAATTAGAAAAATTTCTTGTTGCGGGTCCTTGAACCACTCCTTCACGTCACATCACAAAAAGAGCGTATTGAACTCCGTTTTTAGCACTACAATTGCAGAAAAAAATCCGCGGGACAACCGAACCACCCTCTTCTGAACATTATTGGGCATAATATTTGCATTTTGAACGTTTCAATTTCGAAAAACGGGCGTGGGGAGGGAGTCACTCACGAGCGCATAATATTACGAAAGACAGAATGCATTTCTAAGATGACAAATAAAGAAAAATTTCCTGGGATATGGGCCCTCAAATCTTTCCTCACTCTAACATCATCAAAAAGATCGTCTAAAACTGCATTCTTAGAGCTACCTGTTCGAAAAATAGACAGGTGAGTGACACCGAAATTCTTCAATCCTAACATTACCAAAGATCGTCTAAAATACGTTTTCAAGACTAAAAATTTCGAAATATTTCCGAGGGAGAAACCCCCGAACCCCCTTTATTTCAGAGTTAATACTATGTTTAAGGTTTGGTTCATATATCGGCTTCCTTTTTTAAATCAGAAATCCTATATACAGCCGCCACAGAACAAACAGTACTTACAGAAATTATCACTTTGAGGCGACGATTATGCATCATTTGTTGAAAAAAGGGCATTCTCAATAATTTTTACTCTTATGATAAACTTGTGTCGCCTAGTAAAAATTCCTTAAAAAATGCTCTGCTTAGGTCTGCACCTCCCTTACAATCATTTGAGCGCTCATAACCAGGGTTGCCAGATTTAAGAACAGTAAATACGGGACAGGCTTCTAAGAGTGAAAGGGGGGAGGGAAATTTTTGAGATTGAGTGCAATTACTGGTTATGGTGTATTTTTAAGGAGTGATAAATAACAATGGTTTTATAGCTTTCCTAAGATTCCTCTCAGTATGTTTATGGGTGAGCACAATTTTGCAGGAAAGAGAATAAAGCGAGCAATAGAACGATGTTCAGTGTACAGATCGACGTTGATAGGAAAAGGTGCTAATTAGTCTTTTACTTGCGTTTGCTATAAGGGAAACAGTGCAATTTGTGACTACTTTATCAAAAATAATAATGGAAGGAATCGTGGAGCAAAAATTATTTTTTAATGCCACACCAGCCAATGTTGAAATCTGGATGAGTAAGCCTCATGGACTGCCGCTAAAACAAAAACGAACGAACCAAATAAAAACAATAACAATTTTTGCATTTGCTACCAAATTATTTTCTTTTTTCTCTTTTTTTCACATGTTTTGTTATTTTTTTTTTCTCTTAAAATAATGTCTCGTTTTGTAAAATACTGTTATTAGCCAGAATACGGGACTTTAGCCGTCCCGTATGGCTGTTCCCCGGGACGCGGGACAACTTTTGAAAATACGGGACTGTCCCTTGAAATCTGGGACGTCTGGCAACCCTGCTCATAACCCTCATAGAGCTCACGAAAATGGATTAGTGGTCATACCCAACCTGAGGGCCAATTAAAGGTCATTGGTACCATTCGTAATTGCGACATTTACGACGCTAAACATCTTTTCCAGAATCAACAAAACTTGTACAGTATTGAATTTTTTCTAAATGATATAACAATTATCTTATATAATTAAAAACTGAGCGTATGTATTTATGTATGTACCTGTGTATCTATGTTTAAGTTTCTTCTCCCGAACGACAGTGAACTGATCATCGAACCAGCTATCGATGGATTCGTAATCTTCCCGTCTTTATGTTTGGCTATTTAACAAAATCATCCGATAATAATTAGCGGCGATATCAATTTAAAAACTATTAAAATGACACTTAGATCTTAATATATAAAAATCAATGTCCTGAGATAACATATATATATAACAGCGCACAGCCGAGCCGCTGAAGCTTCAGACTTGAAATTTGGCAGGCATGTCCACATGATTACGAAAGTAACCACTAAGAAAGGATTTTTCGAAATCCCAATTAGTTCGGGAGAAATTAATTAAAACCTCTTAATTTCTGCGAAATTAAAACCTGTCATTGAATTCAAATCCCTTATTTTCGAAGGCTTTCCTCCATTCAAATCATTATTCAGTACTTCATCTCAACTTTTGGTCACTAGCGAACTATAAATTTGATATTGTTTTTGTTTCTCACGTGGTTCTTCGAGGCTTTTCTCAAGTCAAATCATAATGTTTCTGTCTGTTGCTTTCATTTTTTCAAAACTAGAAACGAAGTTTTTAAGAACATCATCACAGGTGGACTATCCTTTTGAATTTAGAAGAGTGCAGTTTCCTGTTAAAGTTTGCTTTGCAATAACCATTAATAAGTCACAAGGACAGACATTAAAAGTAGCAGGGACCGATTTAAGAGAAGACTTTTTTTCACACGGCCAATGTTATGTAGCTTGCTCCAAAGTCAGTTCATCAAGCAGCTTAATAATTCTAGCACCAGAAAAAAAACTAAAAATGTTGTATACAAAGAAGTTCTTGCTTAAACATAGGTATATCAGGTATATAGGTACATAAAATGTGGATGGCCTGTGTTTGCAAAGAGCATCAATACTTTAAAAGGATCGTTAATAACAGTTAAAGATCGGTTAAGGACAAAGGCATATATGTAAGGAGTCCAGGGGCCCCGGGATCCTCCCCAAATTAGAAAAAGTTACAGGTAATAAGTAATTATTAAAGGGGATTTTCGAAACTAGGTGCACCAAGCACTGTTAACCACTGCTAATTCCATTACCCGAGCAATGCCGGGTACGGGAATGCTAGTTTCGACAGAAAATCCCTATTTTTCGAATGCTTTCCTCCATTCAAATTATTATTCAGTGCTTCATCTCAACTTTCCGCAACAATGCTTTTATTAAAATTTATAGCTGTGAAGAAAATCATTGAGAGGAAAGATCTGTTGCCATTTTTTGTCTCAAATATAAGCAAATAAAATTCTGGGTTTTGTTTTAAAGACTTCTCCTGTAATCGGGGGATTTAAAATGTTTACTTTTTGGTTATTTTTCCGAAATCTGCCACAGAATTTCACTGATTTTTTTTTTGTTCAAGCCTGATTGTTGAACACGAGTCACTTGACGTAACTTTTATTTTCGAGGCGGACCGTGCAAAGCCGGGCAACGTAGCTAGTAAATTTAAATTATCTGAGAAAACATTTGCTCACACTTTGATAAAGTAACTTAAACTCTTGGTAATTCAGTAAAAATAATGTTCAAAAGAAAAAAATCCCCCCCCCCCAAAAAAAAACAACAACCAAAGATACCACTTGGCTCTTCCCTAGTCTCCTTCCTATTTTTTTTTCCTTTTTCTGTCCCCCCCCCATCGCCGTATGTCTACTAATGTGCAATATACTTCAAAAATCATAGCAACAGGTTACTTTTTCATCTTTTTGTCGAAAATTTATGAACTCCCCCTCCCCCCACCCCAAAGCAAAATCCTAGCTATGGCCTTGTTTCTTCTAGAGATTGACTAGCACTTATATCGTCCCCCACCCCGTCTTCGTAGAAAAAACTATATTGGCACAAAACGAACAACGATATTATTGAAAACTAAATGCTTAACTTAAATTTGAAGTAAAATGCATACGATAAAGCAAATTCATTCAATCTCTATCAATTTAAAATATAAATAAAAGCGCCTTTGTACGTTTTTTTCCTCTTTCTTTCTTTTTTAACTAAACAGAACTGATACGTATTTGAAGAGAAATACTTAACTAAAATCATTGACGGACTTTTCAAAAACAGAAGTACATTTTTTGTGATTTTTTTAAAACTGGAGTATAGTGGAATTAAAAAAGGTATTTATTGAAAATTTTAACATTTATAAAACTTGGCGATGAATGATAAAATATTCTCTAAGATTCAACCGAGGTGTGAGGAGAAACATTATTTTTTTCCTTTTAGGTTATCAGGGTCGTCGCCAAGATGGGGAGGGGAGTGCTGCTTCGCCCAGTTTTTCAGAAATGGGGCCGCCAATTTCATAATCAGTGATGAAAAAATAAAGCATAAAGAAAACCTTTGCGATCTTAAAAAAAAAAAAAAAAAAAATGAAATAGAAATAATAAGTGAACAATATTAGAACAAAGGTGTCAAAATGTTTTTTCGGTGACGTTTTGAAAGAAAATGCAATTTTTGAATATTATTTAGGAACATCCAAGGTTTTGCATTATGACTTACCTAACTGAGGGTCGCTGGCTGAACCATACGTTTCAAATATTTGTTTAACGAAAAAGAAAGATTCGGAGCAAAAAATAAATGGGTAAATAAACATAACTTCATAGGGGCCTCCGACATTTCCATTTCTGTTAAAATATCATCATGAAAATCGCAGCTAAGTGGATAAAAATATATGTGCCGTCGAAAGGCCGAAACATGTTTTAAATAAAGAGAAAGATAAAACAAATGAGCGAGATTTTAAAATTTAAACGAATTAAATATAAATAACAAAAGTACACAAAATTTTTATCATGATATTCAGGAAGCAAACAGAAAGAAAATGAAAAAAAAAAAAAAAAAAACCCAAAGGTATCGCCGAAAAGTAAGATATCAGTTCAAAATTTCAAAAGTTTTTTTTTGAATGGGACCGCTTGTAATAAATAAAAATATATAAGGCTGGAAATTGAAACTTTCATTACGGAAAAACCAAAACACTCAAATGATTTTGGAAAAGAAAAACTGTTGGATGCAAATGGCATTTGAAGTGATGGACCCCTTCACATATATGCATTTCATAATAACAATTATAAATAATTGAAATATGTTGTCTACTCATTTCAATCACATGTCAAAATATTACCTTTCATTAAATTATTAAAAATCTATTTTTTCGTTAAAAATAGTTTTTTCTCTCCTATTTTAAACATACATTCAGTAATCAATTAAAATGGGCCCCTTTTTTCAGAGAAAATCCAACTATCTGAATGGGCTTTCGTTACAACTGATTCGGCAATTGGAGTTCTATTGTACGTCATAAGTTTAAAACAACCTCTAAATTACAGAGTTTTTAACAAGATATAAAAGGAAGGAGGTAATGTTAAATGCAAAAATTTAGAGGGAAAGAAGAGGCCAGTTAAATTAGACATTTAACTTCAAAAAACGTTTTTAATGCTTTCATTAAATGTCTCCATAGCAGGAGCGTAAAAAGAATTTATTTTGGCAGGGGCTCTTCCAAATTTAAGTTGGAAAATATAACTAAAACCCTTATTCTCGATGAGTAGTTTTAATTATTTTGTGAAGGCTTTTAATTCGTCCCCTTAATACGCCCTTGCTCCGCAGTTACTTTTGCTTTTTAAGCGTTTGAAAACAACGAAACGCGAACAGGAAAAAATAGTATACGTAATTAGCACAAACCACTGGTTTAGCAAGTGGCGCGTTCATGACCACTTCGCAGGCAACCTACGCCCGAGAGAGCGAATTTCCTTATAAGGTCACTGCCGAACGATGAATAAGTTCCCGGTAAACATGAGAGGAGAGTAAATCGTTTCTTTAATAAAGATAATCCAATCAAGATTTTCAATCATAGACAACTCGAGCGAAGGGGAGGGGCAGGGAGTATTGCCCATCCACTTTTCGAAATTCAAATTCAACCGACCGAAAAAAGATATATTTAATCGATTAACGTGTTTAAAGAAGAATTGATTAATTGAGTGCTTTATATTTTCTCATGTTAATTCATTGAATTAAAATGAAGTTAGGAGAAAATCGCTGAGGCTATCTGTCCCGCTTTTTGACTTTTTGAGGCCTTTTTTTTTTTTGAGAATGTCACTTAATCAATAACGATGTTAAAATTCTAAAATTTAGTCCAATCACCCCCCCCCTCCCTTCCCACCTTAAAGGTTAACTTTTTGGGTCTTATCCACCTAACCCCATTTCCTCCCTTTTTGGTTTACCTGCCGCCTATGTTTTCAGTTATACTCAGTTTGAAAAGTTTTCCATAATACGCGACGGTGTAAGTTAAATTTCTATGAACTGGATTAGGATCAAATTTCAAATATGTTGTGTACATTAAATTTTTCTAAAAGTGTGTTATAGTGTACATACAGCACTCAATATCATCTCCATTTATTGCAGTGAAAGGTACATCAGCAGATGCTGTAATCAAATTTATGGGTGCGTGATACATTCTTTTTTTCATACTAGAAACGGGAATATAGCTGACTTCGAAACTGTTGGTTAAGGGTAATAAATTCAATCAGCATAGTTTCTTGTTCTAAGGTCTAAGCAAAAGTAATTTCAATAATTAGTTTCACGTCCCTGAAATGAATACGTTTTTTACACTCTTACCAAATTTTCAAAATTTAGAATCAAATAAGGACAAGACAACTGAATTCGAAACTATTGGGTTGGGGCAATAAATTCACTCAGCATAGTTTCGTTTTCTAAGCAAAAATAATTTTAATAAATTTTTTTAAAAATAAATAAATAAACAAATAAAATTTTTTAAAAATAATAATAACAAAAAAAATTTAAAAAATCAGCCGATTTAGCAGCTAAAATTCATTGAGCACCGTTACTTGTTCTAAGCAAAAGAATTGCAATATTAAGATAATTTTTTAGCCGATTGACCGGATAAAACTGGCCGATAGGATAAACGGCAAAGTTGCCGATTAGTTATTACTGCCGATTAATCAATGCATCACAAATGCTAACCTAAAAGATTAAGGTCTCATTTTTAAAGAACTCAGAGTTCTTTTCTCTAGGGACAAACTAAAAACCTGTTGGGAGCACAAAAATTGAGTTTTAAATTATCTAAAAAACGAGACAAAATTTTTTTATCAAGAATATTCGAACAACTACGAAGTCTGTTGTATAATCATTCATTAAATGTATTTAACGAAAAAAAGATCCTTTTTAAGAACAAAAAAAAAAAAAAAATCATCTTATCCATATATTTTTCTTTACTAATAATAAAGCTGAAAGTCTCTCTGTCTGGATATCTCTCTGTCTATCAGATCGATGTGACGGGCATAGCACCTAGACCGTTCGGCCGATTTTCATGAAATTTGGCACAGGATTAGTTTATAGCATGGGGAGTGTGCACCTCGAAGCGATTTTTCGAAAATTCGATTTTGTTCTTTTTATATTCCAATTTTAAGAAAATTTTCCCGAGGAAATTACTTCAACGTGGACGAATAAATTACAGAATTATCATAACGTGGAACCGTAACATGGGCAAGCAAATGAATATTAAAAAAAGTCGAGAAATTCATCATCAATTATTTGTTAATATACTGGCGAACCAAATGACCTTTTCATTTTCTACTACGGGAAAAGCCGTGCGGGTACCACTAGTATAGGAATAAAAAGATTAAAAAGCAAATTGATGAAATTACTTGCTTGACTAAAATTTTGTCAGAATTTGGTTTGTTTGTTGCGATCGTCCTAGACCAAATGATTTCAGTAATCAGTGAAAAAGGTTTTCTTCATCTATGTTTCGATTAAAGTCCATATTTTATTTACTTTTTTTTTCACAAGAAAACCTTCAACACAGCAAGTTTGTGAAAAATTTATTTAAAAAAAAAGGCAAATTGCATGCGGGGGGGGGGGGGGCAGTTTTAGATTTTTTTCTCCTTCTCTCTTTTTTTGCGCCTATTAACGAAAGAGAATATTACGAATTGTTCATTTACATGTCAATAAATAGGATAAAATGTCTTGGAAAAAACGATTTAAATTCGAATTCTTGTTTTTCTTCGGTAATTTTATGAATTAATTAAGCACTTTTATTATACTTGGCCTGATTGTCACGGAGAAATTTGAGGCCTGCTTTTGCTTATATCTCTGCAACTAGACCACTTAGAGACTTCGGGATTTCACTAAATGATTTGCTTAATATTAAGGTACAACTTAGCTCCGAAAAAATTAAGATTCTAAAATAAATTTATTATTTCAGTTAGGATGGAAAACAGCAAATTTCATGTAATTTGCCTATTAAATGTTTAAATATAAAACCCATTGTTGTCTTGCAACAGTAATGTTAAAAGCAATCATAATGAAAATTTTGAATTAAGGCTTCTCTGAAGCAAGCATAAATCCTAGAGAGGAACACTATATTTTACTGCCAACTGCTTAAAGTTTTAGACACCTATATAGGTTTTTTTTCCCCTTTTAGTACTGAGCATTTATATGAGCAAAAAAGGTGAAGTTTTCTGAGAGTAAAATATTCTATTTCTGAAATACATTTACACTAAAAAGAATAAAATAACAGATTCTTTTTTTTTTAAATACCAAGTACTTTTCATAATGCACTCAAAAGGACAAAATAAATTGTCCTTTCTAACCCAGAAAAGTTAAAAATTCCTGTAGTTTTCGAAAATTTCAAGAAAATGACACCACAAACGATGAAAAGTGCGGTTCTAGTCATTTCAAACCAAACTTTTCCCAATAAGAAAAATATGCATGTTTCAACGCTCTAAGTTATGATTGAAAGCAAGATAATTATAAGAAATTCTCATCATGACTTGAGTCGCACTTTTCTTCGTTTGTGGTGTAATTTTCTTAGAATTTTCGAAAAGTACAGGAAATCTTAAATTGTCCTTTCTGACCCAGAAAAGTTATTTTGTCCTTTTGAGTGCTTATGGAAAGCGCTTGGTATTTTTAAAAAAATTCTATTATTTAAAATGAGAAACGTTTCGTTTCACGAGAAAGGTAGTCCCCCCCCCCTTTCCTTTTGAGCGCGCAGAAGAGGGGAATGAAATGCTATGAATAACAGGTCGAGAGCGAAAGGGCAAGGAAGATTATGCGACTCTAGCCAATGAGAAAATAGTTAGGTATCAAGTGACGAAAAAGCGGAACTCCGAAACCCACTCGATTTCATCAGAGTGCGGTATGAAAATGAGTGTCAAAAACGAAGTGAGCAGCCGATCAGCAGCTGCAGCGAAAAAGGTAATTTTCGGTAGTTTTTGTTGTTAAGTGAGAGCAGTTATTTATTTTTCTTAATGGAAAATGCGACAGAATATTTATGGTAAGAAAAATACTTGTATTTAATGGATACAATGTATGCAAAACATCGACAGCAATCACACCTGAGAGTTAACTTAAAATGAATTTTTGTCAAATTTTGTTGAACAGAAGAAAATGGATTTTGCGACAGATGCTGTTGGCGCTCATTATTTTACTACTCACATTGTGCTTTTATTTAAGAAATGTAACGACGTTTTTTAACTACAAGATTAGACAAGAAATGCTACAAAAGGGTTCTTCAATTTTTCCTTCTTTCAAATATAAAATAACGAACCACATATGTGACGAAAATGTTTTTCTTCTGATAATAGTGCATTCTGCTCCCGGACATTTCGGTCATAGGAATGTGATCCGAGATACTTGGGGAAACCTGGGAAAAGAATTCCCCATAGTCAAAGTTGCTTTCCTTTTGGCGGCAGCAGATCATTTGCAAAACGAGATTGAAAAAGAAAGCCACAAGAACAGAGATATCGTGCAAGGTAACTTTTTAGACTCCTACAGAAATTTAACGTACAAGCATCTCATGGGTTTGGCTTGGGCTCAAAAATTTTGCAAGCAAACGAAATTTCTGCTCAAAATGGATGATGATATTTACATGGACATTTACCAGTTTTTGGACTACATAAAACTCCAATTCAACCAGACGGCTTTGTTGAATAAAATTGCTTGCTATTTTCAGTCAAATATGCCAGTTGTTAGAGATCCAGTCAGCAAATGGTATATTACCAAAGAGGAATACAAAGAAGACAAATTTGAGAATTATTGTTCAGGATGGGCATATTTAACCACCATTAATGTGGCAGGGAAATTGCACCAAATGGCTAAGATAACTCCATACTTTTGGGTGGATGATGTCCATGTAACAGGAACTTTGGCAAGTAAAGCAAATGTTTCACTGATAAGATTAAATCACTTGTTTGACATTGAAACAGATGGTTTAGCAGATTGGACTTATAAAGCAGATGACATTAAATGGAATAAGATGTTCGCACCAACATGGGGAGACTTGATGATAAGCAGACATGCCCACAAAAAATCCAAAACGTGTTATATTGCAAAGTGCAGATGCTGCTATGCAAGAAAAACAACTTCAGTGCCAAAAACAAAAGCAACAACATCAAAAGGAGTAGCAAAATTAATTTCCTTGACTCACAATAAATGGTTCAAGTCAAAACACAAATTTTAGAAAAACTATACATCAGGACACCACTATTGTACTTTGGAAAAATATTTGGGGTAAGGTACCTCTTTATAAGATAGATGGATATAGGATTTGTTTTCTTTTAAAGGTGATTGACACCATTTAACATTTAAATTTGCATTATTTTTTGTAATAAAAAAACTATTTCGGGGATCGCCATTAAGTCCGGCCCCTAGTATTTCTGCTGAATTTCATCTAAAAATTAAAGAATTATTAAGCAGTGAATAAGAATTCATTTCAAAGAAATGAAATCATTCTTTATACAATTACTTTTAAAATTTATTCATGCACTTATGTCTTTCCTTTGTCTAAAGAAATAAAGTGTTAAGTTTCCAGAAGGTTGCAACTCTGAAACAGGGTGTGGGCATACACACATGTCTATGGTACATAATTTTGCATTAAGGGGGCATTCTAGTCCAGATGGTCAATTTTTTTATCAGTTTTTTATTGATACTTAAAATACATAATAACAGATTTTTTTTTAAAAATACTAAGCACTTTTCATAATGCACTCAAAAGGACAAAATAACTTTTCTGAGTCAGAAAGGATATTTTAAGTATTCCTGTAGCTTTCAATTTTTCCAAGAAAATGACTCCGCAAACGAAGAAAAGTGTAGCGCAAGTCATGTAGATAATTTTTATCATTAGCTTTCAAACATTAATTTGAGTGTTGAAACATGCATATTTTTCTGGAAAAGTTTAGTTTGAAATGACTTGAGTCGCACTTTTCTTCGTTTGAGGGGACATTTTCGTGGAATAATTGAAAAAACTACAGGAATATTTAAAATATCCTTTCTGACTCAGAAAAGTTATTTTGTCCTTTTGAGTGCATTATGAAAAGTGCTTAGTATTTTTTTTTAAAAATCTGTTATTTTACTCTTTTTAGTGTAAATATATTTCAGAAATATAATAATGTTACAATGACGAAGCTTCACCTTATTTTTCTCATAAATGCTCCATACTAAAAGGGAAAAAACCATACGTGTCTAAAACTTTAAGCAGTTGGCACTAAAAACTAATTCTTGTTCCTCTCAGGGATGCATTTGTGTACTATAACCATTTAAATAATAAAGGTTTCCCAAACTAATTTATGTTTCAAATCATACAAGATATTCCTGGTAAAGATCTTATGTCTCTTTACTTAGCTCCTTTACTAGATATGTCTCTTTACTTAGCCCTATTATCGATTATTTTCATAGATGAGAGCATTTCATGCTTGCTCCAGAGAAGCCTTGATTCAAAATTTTCATAATGATTATTTTAATTATTGTTGCAAGGCAACAAAATTTATAACTATGGGTTTTATATTTAAACATTTAATGAGGAAATTACATGAAATTTGCTGTTTTCCATTCTAACTGAAATAATTTTATTTTATAATTTTAATTTTTCAGCGTTAAGTTGTACCTTAAGATAAAGCAAATCATTTAGTGAAATCCTGAAGTCTCTGAGTGGTCTAGTTTCTGAGATATAAGCAAAAGCCGGCCTCAGATTTCTCTGTGACAATTAGGCCAAGTATAATAAAAGTGCTTATAAATGTATAATAGTGGCAAAAAAACATTCAAAATTGAAATCAGTAGGGGCCGGCAAAGTGGGGACTCAGAAAAAAAAGGTGTCTACTGGTTACAAGATTCCAATCCTCCTGGTGATCTGAAAAATGAAATTAAGGTTGCTTCTTGTTAAACATAGATGTAAAATTGTCTGTACGTAGCGGATTTGAGAAAAAAGAATTTGCACAAAATGGTATCTTTTTTCAAAAAAAAGGTCATTTTTGGCTCTTTTTTTCAATTTTGGTAATTTTTTAAAAATAGAAAAAAAAAAAACCCTTACATGGAGACAATTTTGAAACTGTTGGTTTTGAAGTCTGTACCAAATTTCGAATAAATCGGTGCATTAGAACTTGAGATATCTTGTCAACCAAATTGAAAAACGTAGTTTCGAGAAAAATGAGTTGAAAGTTTGCAGTTGCATTTCTGGCAACCTGAGTGGTATGCCAACCATTAGGCATGCTATACAGATTTTTTTTAGACAGCCATCCCTGCCTTGTACATTGTCCCTTCCTATACCTCAAAAGATAGATTTTTGGCAGATCTTCCAGCCATCAGGGCAGTTCTGTCTCTTTTTGAAGCTTCCGAAGCTCGTACCTTGGAGCGTTTGTTACACTGTTGATCTCGTTTCCTGACATTTTCTTTGTCTATCTATATGCAAATTACTTTCTCATAGACTTTTTTTTATCTGTTTTATATTTAAAATTTAAATTTAACATTGAAAAAAATACACAACAAATACTGAAAAAGCAAATTTTTTAACAACTTTAAATTCGAAAAAAAATTGAAATTCCGTAAATCCTCTAAGATGCTTATTCTTAAAAGTCTAAACTTTGGAAATATGAAAAGAAAAAAAAATTCTAATTTTTTTGAATTTCTAAACTAGAATATCTCTTTAAATAAAAAATTAAACATACCTACATAAAACATAATTTTTGTAGTAGTTTTAAAAAAAGAGCTTTAAAAACCATTTTGTTAAATAGTAGCATGAATTGAAAATGCAATTATAGTAAATAAATAAACAGGAAAATAAAAATCCCTTCCTTAAGAAAGTGGGGAAAAAGTAATCGCTATTTTTGTTGTGCAATGAGATTATATCAAATGAAGTTATCGCACCGATGACTAATTTAATTAGTGCCCTTTTGAGTTGCAGAGTGTAATTGGAGTTCTATGCAAAAAACAATATTTGTGTAGTTGAAATTATCTATTTTTATTTCCTACATGGTGATATAATACAATGATATCCTTGGCGAGCTATTTACATATGAAATTGGAAAATAAGTTCTCTCGAAGCATAGATAAATTTATTAAATATGCAAAACCATTATTGATAAATTTGTAATATGACTAATGAAGAGTCATTCATCTAATCGAGGTTCCATTAATTTAAACTTAAGGTTTGCTGACTAAGTTTACAATTTTAAAATGCCTAATGAGATCATGATGGATTATTAGACGACTCGGCTGACCAAGAAATGAAAAAATATGGCACCTTAAAAGAGAGAGAAGCATCTGAGCTACCGAAGCAGCATATATATATATAGTCAGCCAGAGTCATTTGCATGAATTTCAAGACATGCATTTGAGATGCGCATTTCCCGATGTTAGAACAGCAGCCAATCAAATGAAAAAAGGAACTTCGTCATTTCATGACGTAAGGCACGCACGTGTCTAAGATCGGGAACAAACTTTGAAATTTGTATCTGTGACTTTGCAAGATAAAAGAAAATAGGGATTTGATTAAAGCCAAATATATCAAAATAAACGTAAATAATTGATAATATTATTTGGAATCCCCAACAATTTTTTGATTTCAATCCTCATATACATAATAGCCGATGATCGAGTAACGTGCATGTTTCAACAATGAAACTTACGCCACGATATGATAATTTGATAATATGTTTTGGTAATGTTTTATATGCAGTTAAAGGCTTTATTGTGACACGGCTGAACTCGATCAGGTAACTTAACTGTTTTACTGGTAAGACTCATTTCAGGGGAATGAAGAAACGAAAAAATGATCAACAATGACCGCTATCTACTGGAGTTTAGGGTTAATACACTGGAGTTAGGGTTGCAATTTCAACTATCAAAAACAGTCAAACCTCCCTTAATGGACACTCCCAGATAGCGGACACTCCCCATTAGCGGACACTCCCCGTTAGCGAACAGTTTCTGAATCCCCAGACCCTCAAAATAGGCATATAATGTATTTCACACCTCGTTAGCAGACAGTCCTGCCTACTAGATTTTGGGAAACGAGCGTCAGCGCCGCATTCTTTCCCACTAGACGCTGATGAGGAATCAGCCACAGTATTGCCAGATTAAATGAAAAGTAGCAGATTGAGCAACATGTTGCTACAATCTAAAACAAAAAAAGATGCTGAAAATCAAGGACATTGATTCCATTGTGCTTGAGTGGTTTTGTTCAGCTAGAGGAAACAATTTAAAAATGCCTTCCAATTTTATTTTCCCGAAAGATTCAGCGGATTATTTACTAATTACACAGCAGATTATTTAATAATCACTTATATAAGTAATACTCATTAATTTAATTAAGAACTATGTAGGTTTAAAATACAAAATTAAAATGCCATCGTAAATTCAGACTCCCCAATAGCGGACACACCCCATTAACTGACAAAACCTTTGGTCCTGATGGTGTCTGCTATTGGGAGGTTTGACAGTATCACCAAACAGGCAATGGTTTTGTTCAAATGTAGAAGCAATTTTCGCAGTGATGTTCCCATCAATTTTTCTGAGGGTATACTCCCAGTAATCCATTATGCACAACATGTATGTGCGATTATATGCGTAATATGTCACTATATGAAAATTTTTGAAGCTTGGGGTATATGCTCTATGGCTGAAAAAGCTATTTGAGAGTGTATACGGCATATGTGGAGTATGCCCTGTGGGAACACCACTGCTTTGATGGGTAATTTCTTAGTTATTCAATAAAACCTTTGTTTAGAACTTAAAAGTAAATTTACTTTAAAGAAAGGAGCAAAAGAAATTTCATCTAGACTATTTCAGAATAGGGATGTACTGATTAATGGGCCACTCTTTGCCAATTATTTATAATCGACCAAATTTTACTGATTAATAGGCGGAAAAAAATATTTTCTAAAACTATTTTTCTTAAGCATACCTTCAACAAGAAGCGGATGATGAATACACTTTTTCATAATAAATAAATGTAATTTTCTGCAAACATTACTACAACATAAAGTATGAAAGTGTACCGAGCTAACCCCCCCCCCCCAAAAAAAAAAGGTTTGAAAGTGCATAAAACAGGATGAAATAACAAAGGAAAATTTTCTAAATTTATGTCATGATACCCTTACCCAAATTTTTGTTCACACCTTTTTTTTCGGTTATTTTTTCTTTCTAACTATACATTATACATATCATTACATCATACATTTTACAACTTTCTCAGCAACTATTTTTTTGGGCAATGATTAACTGAATGTAGATAAACGCACATATTTTTACTGAACAAGTGCAAAATTTTCTTTTAGCCATTCCTACTGCTTTCTTCCCATTCCCTTCCAATGACATCCAACTTTTCGAAATCACTGAAATATGATGAAGGTCAGGGCAAACCTAACCTGGCAGCATTGTGAAGGCTACGCAGATTCTAATCACAGCATTGCAATGCTGCTGGGTTAGGCTTGTCCCAACTGTGGCTGAAACCTAATTTTTAGATTTACCCTACTTATTGCTTTCTTTGGAACTTCACTTCACTGGTTCTACCCAACTTATAAATTTTTGGACCTACACCATACTTACCGATTTTTAGATCAGCACTATTTACATACAGGGCCGTAACCAGAAAATAATTTCGGGGAGGGTTTAAAAACTTTCATTCGGAGTTAGTGCTATTTGTGCTAATGTTCAAGTCGTCGGGTTATCTATTATGAAAGCATTTTATGCAATTAATATACATATGAAAGACATTTGAGTTTTGGAACAATATTTTTTGGAAATTTTAAAAAAAAATAAATAAATAAAATAAATGTCAAAAAGAACTTTTTTTAAGGGGGGAGTTGAACACTAAGAACCCGCCCGCCGTATACAGCCCTGTTTACATATGAGGCAGTGAGAAGCAAAGGGATGTAAGTGGCAAAATTAAAAATGTGCAGACAACCAGTACAGATGGTAGGTGAACCTCTCCTCTGGTCTTGGTGCAAGAGATGGTACTAGTAGCCCTGGGTCGTTGTTGCTATACAGTATGATTTAGAAAAAAAATTCAATGAAAGCCTACCTAGGATGTTATCTTTAAACTCGTTTTACTCAAAGCTTGAAAATGTCCACTTACATCCCCTTGCTTCTCACTGCCTTATATGTAAATGAGTGACCGGACAAATCTTTAAAACAGTCCTCCTCCCTCCCTTCGTTGTTTTTGGTGTAACCTAGATTGATCTGTTTCAGTTAATTTAGCTGCACAATTTGCTCACGTGCACGTGTAACCCGTTTGCAATAATAAGAAATCCTTTTGTAGCTTTTTACATGCATTTTTTACAAAACACTGTTATTGTTTTAGCTCTAGTTTAAATGTATGCCAGTGCTATAGATTTTTTAAAGCTATTGCACACACCAAGCATTGTTTTTGTTTTATTTTCGTGTTTCCGTGCCACCCTATTCCGTGGATAATCGGGAGTGTACTTATACTGCATTTTTAGTGAACACAAAAAATAAACTTGGCTTACCAATTATTCTTTTTGATGAAAAAAATAATTTCAAATGTTTTGATTGTCTTCTGGTAAAACGAGAATCAAAAGCTGCAACATAAGCTGCAATAAGTTCTAATGAATGTAAAACATACCAGTTTTGTTTAGTTCATTAAAAGTACTCACTTTTCCTGTGAGATACAACATTTTTACATCAGTGGTCCGAATTTCAAGCAACATTTTTCTACTTCTAATTTTCGGGAGACAACATAAAAGCACGATATATCTGATCTACAACAAGGTGAAATTTTGCCACTCGCTTTCCTTCTCTTTATCACCAGAAACATTTTCGCTGTTTTCCTTTATGCACAATAAAATATTTTATCAGTAGGGTACTTTCTGGCTTAAATTCTGTAATCAGCTGCAACAAAATCCACTAAATCTGTGTTTTAATTTTCCTTTGTAAAAAGCACCACTCATTTTATAAGTTTATGTTGAGAGATTTATTAGATTAACTTCGTTAGAACGCCTTGTTGATGCAATAGCATCGTTTTTTTCCGTTTGTATTTACTATTTGGGAGGGGGAAAAAAACAATTTTGACTTAAGGAGCTACGTCAGCAAAGAAAATCTGATGAAGGTCATGAAATAAAATTTGGCTTACGGAATATTTCGACTCAACAAAATTTGGCTTCTCGAAAATAAAATTCATCCTCCAATTCAAATATTAATTCTACCATCAGTTAGAGGGAAATAATGATACACTTTGGCTTATCGAAGTTCTCGGCTCATCAAAGTTCAAGTTACCAAAGTTTCACTGTATTTATATATTTTTCTTAAATTCTTTATCCAAAGTAGTTCAATTTTGTCTTCTAATCAATTATGAAGTTTTACTGTTCATCTTTTCTTATATGTGTTTAAATTTATAAAGGTTTTAAGTTAAAAAAAAAAATAAATAAATAAATAAAAAGGCATTTTATCTTCCATTTATTTTGTACTGAACAGATATCAGTAATTTGGGGGGGGGGAGATTTATTCCTTCCCTAAATCATTCATTTTCAGGAATAGAAGATTAGAATAAGAAATACAATACAAAAATTTGATACATCAATACTTGAATCATATCTTGTTTTCAGCAATATTTAAAAAAAAGAAAGAGAGAGAAGTATAAACAGAGTTTGAAAAACACAAACAAAATGCAGAAGAAAAATTTGCAAAAAATACTTTTAAAAATGAAAGAATCCATACCATTCTGTGATTACATCATTTATCAAAAATTCACAAAACATTTATTACACATTATACCAGTCGAACATGTCAAAAAGTATTTACTATAAAACAATCTTAAATTACAGACAAGTATGCTTCAAAAACAATCACGCAGTCAGAGGCACCCTGACGGGGAGGGCCCCAATCTAGCAAAAGAATCCTTATTTAACAAATTTTGCTCAACTATTTGGCAAATGAAATGTAGGTATTATGTACATGATTGTATTTTTAAAATTTGGTAAAATTCATTTTCATTCAGTAAATTGGGAATTTCCTCTCTCTAAAAATTTAAGTTCATGGTGCACCTGCATGCAACAGTGAGATATGTGGAAAAATAGTTAACGAAGTAGCATAGATAAAACCTGGCAATAATTTAAAAGCAATAGAAAATAAAAACTTAAAAATGATTTATCAATAAGATTCAGAAAATGCATAAAAACCCATTGTTTTAAAAACATTCTATAAGTGCTTTAGTAAATACAACACTACAAATTTGACTCTAAAATGGCATTTCATTTCAAAATGTCTTAAACAAGTTGTAAAGCTCTACAAACTTATGTGATACACAATAATTTTTATTTTTTTAATTAAAAAAATCACATTTAAATAAAAATTATCAGGTAGGCCAATGAAAGACACATCTAGGTTTTGAAGAATAAATTTAAATAATGCGTCATTTTGCTCACAAAATTAAAAAAAAATCATGTAAAAAGTCTCAAAATTTATTAACATAAATAAAGAACAATAAGTTAAACCAGTCTTATTGCTATGACACTTAATTATGAAATCACTTCATTTCCCTAACCGTGTTTACCGGGTGGCCCAGCGGGTAATGTTTGAAACAAAGTCCAATAGATGGCGCTAAGTGCAAGTGAGTGAAGCCAAACTTATTGCGCATGCTCCGTTGAGTGGGCAATAGGGAAGTTGCAACCTATTAAATGTTCATATTTTGGCTATTGGATATTGTTAATTGACCCTCAAAACTAAAAAATTCACCATCGCCGAATTTTAAAACACCGTGGTTGATTTTTAATGAATTTATAAAAATTTACGCACAAAAGTGCGCGCTTCTGAAACTGTTAGAAATAGAATTTCTACAAACATCTCTACATTTGCTTTTGCCCAGGTAACTGAACTTCACGATAATCAACCGATGCTTGTTCGGACCAACGATCCGAGTGAATCGGAAGTGAGTGATCGGATCGGATGTGTGACGTAACAGACTCCCGCCATTGGCTTAGCAGGGAGGCGTCTCTGCCACTTGGTGCATCCTCATTGGTTGCGTGGACGTGAGAGCATTGATGTGAATAATGATGAGGACAGACTATTTAATAGCGATCGGAGCTGAGATTCGCTCTCTCTTTTTTAAGACTCGTTCGGTGATGTCTGTCCTGTAAAAGGTAGCTAGGGTAGAGCTCGTATTGCTCGGCGGATTGCCGACGGTGCTTGGCTGATCGTAGTAATAGATTAGCGAGCCGTTTTAGGATGAGCTTAACTAACTTGCTAGTCATATTTAATTAATTTCTTTACCTTTGGCTTCAGTTATGTTTATACAATTATATTTACCTTTTTTCACGTGTTAATAAATTTTAGTTATTTTTTAAAGAAGTCTCTTCATTCGTTATTCACAGAAAGTAGATGAAATGTTAGTTCTTTCACTAACTCTGCAAGAAGTATTACAGTTAACAGGTGATATCATTCATCAATGGTATCAAGAGGGTTATGAGCTATTCCTGCCATAACTGACATTTCATGCACAAAATTTTTTTTTCAAAACCTTGCTTTCTGTGAGAAAGAAATTGAGAGACTGTTTGTGAAGGAGGGGCCGAAGATTTTTGGAATCATATTTTTAAAGAATGGCGTGCTCTAGCATAATGATAGAAAAATTGAAGGACGACAACTACTCTTCTTGGTGCAGTGATATGAAGTTTGTTCTCATCGACCGGAACCTATGGAATATCGTCACTGGAAAAGAGACCAAGCCCGAAATTAGCACGGATAGAGGGGTTACCGCGAAAGACGTCGCAAATTTCGAAGCTAGGAGACAATCTGCTGTTGCCGTGATATATCTACACGTCGGAGACGAATTCAGGAAAATTATTGAGAATACCGAAGATCCCCACGAAGCGTGGAACCAATTGAGGGAAAACTACTTTCCAGACAACAGAAGTATCAAGATGAAGCTCTTTTCGGAGTTAACCTCATCTAGAATGGAAGAAAACGAGAAAATCAACGTATTTGCAGCCAGATTGAGAAGAATTTACGATCGTATGAAGGAGTTCAAGACCCCATTTTCGGAGGAATTTCTGTCATTCCAACTGCTCCGGTACCTCCCATCCTGTTTCGACGGAATTGTCCAGAGTATACTGCGGAGAAGTGATGAAGATTTCATTTTTTCAAAGATTGTGTCCGACCTGGTAGCTGAGGAAAATTGTCTATCTTTGAGAAATGATGATTTCGACATTCAAGCCAAGACAACTTTTGCAGTAAACAAGGACTACAACAAAAGCGTAACGTGTTTCCGTTGTCGAAAGACTGGTCATATCAAGAGGTATTGTCCTGAAGCAAAGAGTCGTCCCTTAAGTCCAAGGAGAGGTCGTTCGAGATGGAAAAGGCGCGGTTCTCAACGGCGAAGTGATGACCACCACCGTTTTCCATCGGCTGATTTTTGTGAGTATGAAGATTTCTTTTTAAGTGAGGTAAACTGTCTAATGGATAGATCCAGTTCATATATCTTTGATTGTGCCGCCAAGGTAGGTAAAACATTCCCGATTGAGGGAAAGGGGGATATTTGTTTATGATTTGGTAAAAGAAAAATTGTTTTACAAGATGTACTTTACTCCTCCAAATTGAGACGAAATTTAATTTCGGGATCTAAATTTGATAAAGGTGGGGCAAAATTTGAAGCTAAAAATGGTATTTTGACAGTATCAGACCAGAAAGGTGTTATTTTTAAAGCATTTTTAAATAATGGTATATATTATGTAAAACCCCAAAATGTTGATAAATGTTTTCAAAAGTCTAGTCATGATAACGTAAATTTGAAGGATAAACAAAACTCTAGTCATTTTTCTCGTAATATCGTTAATGTTGAATCTTCAAATGTAGAATCCTTAGAAATTTGGCATAAAAGATTAGCCCACGTAAATGCTGATTGTATAAAGAAAACCAGCAACTTAGAAAGTGTATGGAGTTTGTCGAAATTTAAAGGGGGGAAATTTAATTGTGAAGATTGTAAATTGGGAAAATTTAAGAGGGTATCCTTCAAACCTATTAATAAAGTTAAATCTGAAAAACCTCTTGATTTACTTTATTCTGATGTTTGGGGACCATATCCCGTAAAAGGAAGAAATGGGGAGAGATACTATGTGTCAGTCATTGATGACTATTCCAAACGAGTTTCGCTGTATCCGATCAGAGAAAAGAGGCAAGTAACTGGTATCCTTATTCAGCATATCAGGAGGGCTGAAAGATTTTTAGGAAGTAACGTGAAAGCTATAAGATCTGATAACGGAGGGGAATATGTCAATAATGAATTTCAACAGTTTTGTAAGAATTCTGGTATTTCTCACGAATTAACAAACTCTTTTTGTCCAGAACAGAACGGGGTCAGTGAAGTATTTAACAGGGTAGTTGCTAATGGGGCCACTGTATTGCTTGAGGAAAGCGGACTAGATAAAAAGTTTTGGCCAGATGCAATGTTGCACTTCGTTTACACCTGGAACAGAGTTTGCCATTCGGGTCAAAGAAAAACACCATTTGAGCTTTATGGGGAAAATATTCCTTCAGTAAAACACCTTAAATCATTCGGAATTGTGTCTTACGTCGGAATTCCGAAGCAGAAACTTAATAAACTAGACTTAAAAGCTAGAAAAGGTGTTCTCATCGGATATGCCTTTAAGACGAAGGGTTATCGTGTTTATTTCCCAGAAACTGATAAGGTTGTAGAAAGCATTAATATTTCCTTTAATGAGAATTTGTTCTATAAAAATGAATTTAAAAGTAATCGCAGTGGAGCAGTGATGGGCCATTGTCATTTTGACGATAAATCTAATTTTTCTTCAGACGATGAAAGTTCCGTGTACGAAGATGCGAGCCAATCCCAGAACGTAGAAAATTCTACGGGTTCAGATCGCGAAATCGACACTACGTCGGAAGATGAAAGTTCCATTGATGAAGAAGTTAGACCCCTAAAAGAAACAACTTGGTTTAGAAAAATAGCACCACGGAAAGATGGATCGCGAACTGATGTGTATTATTACGAAAAAAATAGTTCGAAACGGTTAAGATCCATTCATGATATCAGAAAGTATTGTCATGAGCCTACGTCACAGGGCACGAATGGGCAGCCTTCCGCCGAAGATCCCTTGTTTTCGCTAGGAACATTTTGAGCGTGCTGATATTTTTATTTTTTAGAAATTCAATAATCCTTTTGAACACACTATGGAGGCCGGATTCGTTAAAGCACAATCTAAATAATCTTCCTCAAGTAACACCAATGAGATATTCGAATATTTTCGAGAGGATGAGAGGTTTAATGTTCCAGAAACGCGAGGAGTTAAATGCGAGCAGAAAGCCTTTTACGTTTCGTCTTCGAAGTCGAATGCGTGGCCTTCGCTTCTCCCCTATCGGAAGAGGGCATGACGTCACTTCCTATGCCATTTGACGTCACAAGAGCTTGAACTTAAAAAATTAATTTAAAAAAAACTACTTATCGTATCGCAAAATTTTTTTCACCTATGATGTTCATACATGTTACTCTATCATATAAAAATAAAATTGAAAAATCGAAAACTTCCCTATTGTAAATGTGATGTTCCTTCAATGTGCGGTGCGCTTTAGCGTGTAATTCTCGTTAGTAAAAATGAACAAAAATATTCGACGGAAGTTCGAGTATTTATTGTGCTACAAATGGCCAGATGTGATGAAAATGTGAAATCAGTTCAAAACAAGCATGGCAGGAGAAGTTCCACAACAAGAATTGGCCAAACAAAAGGACTATGGAAAACTGAGTCATTTTGTGCGTTTGACGGTACAAATGTTTTCCTTTTTGCTTCCATGTTTGTTCTGAAAAATGTGTTTCAATCCTCTTCCCTGTAGCCTGTATGCCAAGTTCAACCGTATTGGATTGGTGGAAGACGATAAAAAGCTATGGCTACAGTCATCGCTACTGTGGTCACAGATGGTTTTTCGTTGCCGATAAGACCCGATCTACAGAACCGCCTAACTGCTGTCCTTGTTAAAGATGGCGGTCACTTCGAACCTCTGTATCATTAATAGTCCAATATATCCTTTCAATATAAGTCATTAAATTCTTCTCATGTCTCTTGTTTGTTTTTATTTTTTCATTTGTTTCAAACATTACCCGTTGGGCCACCCAGTATTTACTGTCCATTCTCGAAAGTGAAGTCTACCACTCAGGACAGATTCCATATCAAAAAAGGGCGATTAGTTGAGGATGGGCACTTACCGCTCGCACCTGCTATCTATGAACATGTTATTTCGCACTTTTTACAACTGGGTTTCCCTCCCTATTTTGATAAAATCACAGCAGACCTGATGCATGCGCAAATTGGCGCTAAGTCTCGGATTAGGAAAACAAACAGTACAGTCTTTTATTAAAAAAAAAAAAAAAGTTATTTTCAAACTTATGTTACCACTCTTTTTGCTAAAATTTGTAAACAATTGAATTCATGTGTCAAAAAATGTTGCAAAAAAGATAATATCAGATGTTCCATACACTGGCAGTGGATGAGCACACACATTTCTTATTCATTTATTTACCCAACCTTACACATGGAATTTCGAATGATCTTGTGGAATATAACAGAAATAAATGTTAAATAATGTTAGTTATATGTTTTTATAAAACTTTCATAATGCACATTTCAACCACATATTTCCATCCACTGATTATACATAGAAAAGCATGGGACCTTGACTAAAACCTGTTCAGTTGTTAAAACTCGTCCATCTGAACAATGTGAACATCCCGCTTTCAATAAATCAAAGGTTTTTTTGTGTGCTATTCTCAGACACAGCAAGAAACAAATTGTTTTTCTGTCATAATCAGCCTCTGACTTCTATTATTTACTGGTGGTTCACAATGACAATGCACAACATAAAACTTCTGTCAATGAAGGAAAAATTAAATTTGAAAGTTCATTTACTTGCCTAGTGGTTCTTTTTTGAACCCTTTCCAATAAGTTAATATCTCTCTTATAATAAGCAATGCAGTGCTTATCATAAGGGAATGCCAGTTCCAGAATTATTTTTTTGTTTTTTGTTTTATTGCAAAATAATACAAATTGATTTCAAATTACCTTTTCCTTCCTTTAAAACTCCAAGGTGAGTAAACCAAACATTTTCTCTCCAACTACAGCACTGAAGATAAAAAGAACAAAACTAAATAGCAACCTCCAAAGGAAGTCTTACCAAACTTCTAAATTAAGGTTACTTTTGCAATGTAAAAGCACATTTTTTCATTGAAACTTCTTTTAAATTCAAAAGCTTGAATATATATTATTAATTTTTGTAACTTTTTTAAAATTATTCAAAACTAAGTGAGCTATTACAGTTAAAGCTTATTTGTATAAACCTCTAATTTACAAACACTCACGATTTTAGACTATTTGCTAGTCTCAAAAACTCTTCCATTAAAACAATGTGATTTTTCATTTGTTTTTTACGAACTAGGAATGGCAAAGATTTCTTTTTTACGAACTTAATGCAAGTTCAAACTAGTTGTTTCCTAAGAACTCCAGCACCATAGACAAGAAATCTCAGGAAGGAAGATAATCCCTTTCTCATTCAAATTAAAACTTCAATCTTCTTCTCTCCATCTTTGTTTTCATTTTTATAAAGAAATAAATTTGTTCAAAATTGGTCAGCAGACCTAGTCCTTATCATTTGAATTTCTGGATGCCTGTGTGTAGAAACTTTTTTTATTTGGCGTAAAATAAAAAAATGAATATCTATCAGTATTAATAGAATTTGTCATGGAAATATCAGTACCTTTCATTTCATAGTTTTTGATTGGGTTTATATTTTATGAATTCGATGTTTTTATAAACTTTTAACGTGGACTGATGGAGTTAGTAAAATTAAGCGTCAACTGTACTAGAGTAACATCTGTATGTATTTATGAATCTTAAAAAGAAATATAAATCTGTCACTACGTCCATTTAGAAAGCTAGTAATAATCAATCTTAGCTAAGAAATAATTTTTGCATAAAAGCAAAACAATATTTATGATCAAGTTACTGCACAGAAGCACATATTTGAGCAATTACTGAGCGACAAAATCAACCGGAACACTTTCCCTTTCATATAGCATAATCATCTGCTTGCACTAGTTATTGTGAACATTTTCAGCTAATATGTCGATAAAAATTTCATCTATTACTATTTTTTTTAGAGCAAAAGAGGAAAAACGAAAAATCAGATTTTTTACATCGTAAGATTCAAAGTAGAACCAGCAATATCAAAAACAAACACATTAATTTCATTTTAATAAATAATTCAAATGCAACATATTAGAAAAGGAGAAATACAACAAAAAGAAAATGGATGTAATTAATGCTAGTACAGTACAGTAGACCTTCATTTCACACAGGGGTTACATTCTAAGAAAATGCAGCGTAACTTGAAATCGTGTAAATTAAGACTTAATATTAGTGTTGAAAAAGGGGTTAGGTATCAGAGATGAAAAAAATACTTTATTCTAGTGGTAGATAAATGTATAATAAACTGAATATGTAATTATTTCAATACATATGTCTGACATGCATAAAGAAAACATGAATAAACTTAAAGTTTACAAAAATAGCTGGTTTTGAGTCTGTTAGCGGTCAATTATTTTTTGCATCATTTCTATTATAGGATCCTCTTAAACTAACAAATCAAAAAGATCATTTATCATTGCCAAGGAATGTCTAAAAACTTTCAAGGTGAGAGTTTTTCATTGTGTCCATATCAGGGCTCGAAAATAACATTGCCCGACATGCCTGTGGAATATAAAAATTCTGATCTGGCATGAATCTTTTACCCTTCTGGGCATGTCATTTTTAATCAAATATTTCTTCCTAAAAATTTATTATTTTGCATTTTATTGAAAAATTACCACATCCTCGACTGAGCTCAAAATTTATTTCAAGCTGTACCTCTAAAATCATATTTGGACAAACATAAAAGCATTAGGAATCGTTGGCAAAGTCAATGAAGGACCCAAGCTTGCTTATTAGAATGCCAAAATACTGTTCAATACATGTTGTCAGCAATTTCAGGGGTTGGATTTTGAAAGAGGAAAAAAAAAATTTTTGTTTCAAATGTCACATCAGTGTAAAATTAAAACATCTTAAACTGTGTATAATCAAATCCTTGCAAAATAAAGCTGCATAAAATGAGGGTAAACTGTATTGAATTTTTAAAATGATGTTATACATTTTTAGTTGTATTACAATATATGAATAGAAAGTAAAACTTCAATAAATAATTGTTTCAATTGGAAAATATAATGTTCCAAATAGTTAGGAATGATTCACAAAAAAACATTAAAGTAGATTATCAGTCATGCAGAATCATGAGCAAAATATATGCACAACAAATAAAACAACAAAGGTTTAAAACAACATAAACAAACACTTGTAATTAAAAACAAAACAATTATGCTGTTTTCAAAACAACAAAAGAATGAAAACAATAAATCTTCATCATCATAAGGTAATAAGGTCAATTCTTGCCTTTTTCACAATTGAAAATAAAACCTGTAAAGACCCATAAAAATCACATTCTATCATTGCAAACACATAGAGTTCATATCACATGCATAATGAAAAGATCATACTAATTTATTTATTTGAAATTTTCGTCATCAGTTACTTGAAGCGAAAAAATTACACAAACCAGTTTCTTCATTTAATGTGAGAAGATCAGGTTGTTTTGGTTTAGGAATGGTAAACAATGTAGGCAGGTCTTTTATGAGAACTTCCTTTTTATAGCGTTGGCTAACATTTTTCTGAAATATGAGAGAGAAATCTGAATGGTGCATTGTAATATTGCTTCAACATAAAATAAAATTAAAAAACATACACAATCAGATAAATACTAGAGTATTCAGAATTATTTTCTCTCTTTAATTACTTCTATTTTTTCTGAAATTGAAAACAGTCATAGCTGATGAATACAATTGTAAGTGCATTTGCTGATTTTTATTATGTAACTTTAATAGCAAAAACATGCAATTATATAATTTAAAATAATAAAATAACACAAACATGTGTAAAGCACAAATAAAGAATTAAAATAGAGTTAAAAACTCAGCAAACAGCTGAAATTATATAATTTGCACAGGGAAGTACAAACAAGACTCAAAAGAGAGACGGATCACTATTTGCACTAAAGGGGGAAAATGTCGTTATTCTCGCTTGAATATCTCTGTACAATGATCAATACACCTCAGAGTATGGGTTTGGGGTCAAAATGTCGCGGCCAAAATGTCGCCGGTCCAAAATGTCGCCGGGCCGAAATGTTGCTTGTCCAAAATGTCGCCAGGCCAAAATGTCGCCGGTCCAAAATGTCGCCAGGCCAAAATGTCGCCGATCCAAAATGTCGCCGGCCCAAAATGTCGGCGGGCCAAAATGTCGCCGGTCCAAAATGTCGCTTGTCCAAAATGTCGCCAGGCCAAAATGTCGCCGATCCAAAATGTCGCCTGTTCAAAATGTCGCCGATCCAAAATGTCGCCGGGCCAAAATGTCGCCTGTCCAAAATGTCGTAGAACCGAAATTCGCTCATTCAGTTGGTAAGAAAAATGCAAATGTACAAAAACGCTGTTTAACACCAAATTTGCAGAATAAATGATTACTGCCTTTAATGAATGTCTCCGTTAAAAATGGGACTGGACTAACTGAGTTTCTTGATGAATTCTAAAAAGATTATTCCGTTTTGGTTCGCAACTCTCGGCTGTTTTTCAGCAAACAAATAGAATACAAGCGTTACGTTATCTTATTTCTTGTGACTCGCTATCTATCAACTGTAAAACGTTCTGACGGCGTTCAGTTCTGACGTTCGATAAATTATTTTAAACTTTTCTTCAAGAATAGTGTGCGTTTGTATGTGACCGACTTTTTGGGGCCATTCTACGTCAAAACCTGTAGTAAGAATTCGAACGATACCCGCAAGTACCCATATATGATTTAGGGCTGCGTGATTTTTTTGCGTCAATTCGTTCAAGATAGTGGAGTAACTGAACGTTTTCATCGATATGCGTGACTGTCATTGCTCAAAAAATGATGAACGGAATCAAATAAAATGTTAGGAAGCAGCAGGGGGACAGATTTTGGGGCCAATAACACCAGAGGGTGGAGCAATCGTATGTTTTTTTTTCCTTTCTTTTTTATTATCTGTGACTGATATATCTCAAAAAGTAATACAGTAGACCCTCGTTTTCAGCAGGTTTATTTTACGCGGTTTCGATTATACGCGGTTGAAGATTTGACACCTTTACGCAGATGAGTTTCGGTTTTACGCTGATGCGGCAATGCAAACAGATAACATTTTCCTCTCTTTCAAAACCCAAGCTCCTATAGATTGCAGATTACTCGTAACTAACTGCATTTTGGCGTGCTAATAATCGAACTTGGGTCCTTGGAGACATTTTTTGCGATTGGTTCCAGAGCTTTTTCCATTAGAAGTAAAGTGATTAAACTCACACAGTTCAGAACTCACTGGAAGAAGAGCTTTTATTAGTGACAAAGGAGGTCAAAACCAACGAGGATACCAACTCCGGTGACACACAACCAAAAACGCTCACATTGAAAATTTTGAACCATTCGTAGACAATAGAAATAAACTTTTTTTCTGATTTGTTAGTAAAGGAAGATTTTATCGAGGAAATGACGCAAGTGGTCATGGATGCGTTAATGCTCAGCAAAGAATTAGAGGAAAAATTCTTAATGACTACCAAAAGACTATCATAGCCAGCTCTTCTTCATAAACAGAACACGAAATTAGTTTGTTTTCTTTATGCATAAAAATCGATATAAGTACACATTAAACTTTTTATACAATTAGTCATCACTAGAATGAAGTATTTTTTTATCTACGGAACCTAATCCCTATTTTGAACCCATTCCCTATTTTTGATATTAGGTCTCAATTTACGCGGTTTCGATTTACGCAGCATTTCCGTGGAACATAACACCCGCGTAAAACGAGGGTCTACTGTACAAGGGTTAAGACAAAATTTGGTCTATCAGGTATATCTTAAAGGGCGAGTTGCTCATTTATTTTTGGCTTCAGTCATCCCAAAAGGATGGATCACCGAATAATTTTTATCGTTTTATGTGACTGCTATATCTCAAGAAGTAATGCGAGGATTCATACAAAAATGTAGTATGCAAGTGAAATTGAACGAAAACAAGCCTTATTTTCGTTCTAAGTTGAGTTTCGTAATCGTTTACGTGAGTCAGTGTAATTAAATAAACAATGAAAAATATACTGAATTTAAATATGAGAGGTTGAGCAAGATATCAATAAAATCTAAATTAGCCGTGTATTCCTCTCATTTTTGTAGCACTTTAACTAGCGTGGGTGTTAAATAAAAACTGAGTTTGCATTCTTATACAATTTGCGTAGTAAAAATTCAATAATTAAAACAGCAATTTTTTCTGAGAGGGAAAAACTTATTTGTTTATTATTATTATTATCAGTATTCTTTTCTTTCTGAATTACCAAGCTATATTGAGCTGGAACTATTACTTTTTGAAACTCATTTTAAAAATAAGTCTAGGTCAAAATTGATCTGAATAATCTCATTGATATCAGTTATTTCACCCTACATTATGAAATTTTTTCTTTTTTATTTAAAATTGGAAAATATGATTCAGCTGACAAGCGCTACTTCGCAAGCATGAAAGTATCCTTTTGAAAACCTCTAATAAAATAGCTGTTCTGAAATTGTCCCCCTTGATGTTCTATCGAATATATAAATTTCATGAATGTTGAGAATTGAAAATATTTGTCATCGCGTAGAGTCGTTTTTCAAAAATCAGAGTGAAAGACACCTGTTTTAGCAGTTACGGGTTTCATTGATTTCAAAAGATTTGACGGTGAACATTTCGACGTAATTTCAGAATTTTACTCATAAGACATGGGAGTTTCCACGGCAATAATCTGTCATCTCTGTTAAACATTTGTTTTGCTGTCCCAAAATCCCGGTCGCAAAGGACATACAAATGTCCTCTCCAGTTTTTTTCTTTTTTTTTACAGTTCTTAGGGTAATGTTAAAAAATCTATGAGAAAATTAAATTTCCACTCTGGCCCGTGATTTCGAATTTTTCCAGTGAAAGGGGAGAGGGAGGATAACGGGCATATAACCATTAACCAATGCAAATTTCATAGGATTGCTATAAAAAGCACTTCCACTTGTATATATAAAAAAGAAATTCAAAGTCGGGGGCCATTCCACCTGATCCCCTAAATGATTGACTTGTCGCTAAGGTAATAATATGCTAGAGTGAAGGAGTTATTTGTTTTTACTTCATTACGCCAAAAAATACAAACCGCCTATTCTCTTGCCATATTCACATCGCGCCTCACTATTCTTTCATTCGCCTTTAGAACAGTTTAGTTTTACTTCCATACCAATTTTTTGTCTGAATCCTTGCGTTACATCTTGATCCTTTGCGTTACATCTTGAGTATTATTATTAATCAGATTAAACGAGAAAGAGAAATCCGTTGCAGCAGCCTTTCGCATGTTTACGTTCGTAATAGTATATAGAAAAACGTATGTTTTTCTGAAAACTATTAATTTTCTGGAATTAATCTGATGTTTACGAATTACGACAGGAGAAAACGTTTGGAATTTTTGAAGGAACTTACTTTGAAAGGCAATTAATATTCTTTCGCAACTTTTATGCTGAAAAGCATCGACGTACATTTAAATTTTTCGTACCAATTGAACTAGCGAATTTTGGGCCGGCGACATTTTGGACCGGCGACATTTTGGACTGGCGACATTTTGGGGCGGCGACATTGTGGACTGGCGACATTTTGGACTGGCGACATTTTGGGCCGGCGACATTTTGGACCGGCGACATTTTGGGACGGCGACATTTTGGACCGGCGACATTTTGGACTGGCAACATTTTGGACTGGCGACATTTTGGACTGGCGACATTTTGGGACGGCGACATTTTGGGACAGCGACATTTTGGACCGGCGACATTTTGGGACGGCGACATTTTGGCCGCGACATTTTGGGCGTATACCCAGAGTATGAACTGCCCATTAAATTTTAGGTTCTACAGCAGAAAATGAGCTGTCAAGTTGGTGACGAAATCCTGGTGATATAGTGTCAAATAGTTAAAGTTTTGACATTACTTCAGTCTATGAAATTAATGTTGATTTGCTTTAAAAAATATGTAAAGAGGCTTTTGGGACATCAGATTGAATTTTAAATGGGAGGTGCACAACTAAACCCCATACAGACTCAACATACTTTAACTTCAAAGCTTTTATCCTTTTCAAAGAAACTTACTAACATTTAGGGTTAAGTAAAATGGAAATTGAGGACAAAATTTGAGTGAAAAACATTTTGTGACTACAACACAGCCTGCTTTTCAAACAAGGAAATAAAAAGAAGTTTTTTTTTTCCATTTTCTTTTTTTTATATAAACACTCATTCTTAATAATAAATGGAACTTTTTCTCTCTTTTTCACAGTCCTAACTGTATTAAAAGAACTTGACCAGATTTTCCTTTTATATTCAATGTTAAGTAAGAATGAATGCTACAAGCATTTTTTTTCTTCCTGTAAATGCCTTAGTTGAAAATAGTTAGTATAAACTCATATGAAAAAAAAAAAACATATATTTTTCAATTCACTAAATTCTATTGGTTAAAAAAAAAGAAAAAGAAAACACCATAAAATTCAGTTTTCTGAAACTTTTATCCTTTTTAAATTTCTTTATACAATGGACCTTCTTTTTACGCGGGTATATTTTACGCGGTTTAAGATTTGACAGTTATTTTATTTTACATGGATGAGTTTCGTTTTTACGTGGATGCAGCATTGCAAACAGATAAAAATTTCCCCTCTTTCAAAATCCTAACTCCTGAAATTGGAGATACAAGTAATAAACTGCATTTTTACGTGCTAACCTAACAAGCAAGCTTGGGCCACCGGAGGCATTTTTTGCGATTGGTTCCAGAGTTCTATCCAGAAGTTAAGTTATTAAACTCACACGATTCAGAGTTCACCAGGGTTGGTAAAAAAAAAAACGTTTTTTTTTTTTTTTGAAAAAACCAAAAAACAAACGTTTTTTTGGTTTAAAACAGGGTTTTTTGGTTTAAACCGTGTTTATTTGGTTAAAACACTATTTGAAAGAAAAACAATTTTATTTTGAAAATAAAATTGTTTTAACTTAACTATTAATTGATAAATCATGAAATTTTATCAATTAATAGTTAAGGGATGTTTAATATTTATATTTGTACCTAATTTCTTCCTAATTAATTAAATAATTAAAAGTAAAATCTTGTAATTTCATTTCCTCATACACAGAGATTTCTATAGGAGAATATTGTTTGAAAATCTTTAACTATTATAAAAAATACAATACGTAAATGGGCCTTGGTATAAATAATCAAAGAAATAATTCACTGCATTAGTTCAGACATTATTAAGTACAAATAACCAAGAATAAATTCTTGTAAATTAATTTCCTCATAATCATAGCTATCTACGATAAATACAAAAGTAAAATTAAAACCAAGCATTCTCAAACATGTGGAAAGTATTTTGCAACATCTACAAATAAATCACAAGTCTGATGTGCATTACAGAACTTTTAAAATCAAAAGGTCAATGCATATTTTGTTTAAATATTTTAAGAAAAGTTACAAATCATTTAATGTATCAGTGACAACAAACAAGTAGGTTTTAAGAAAATCATTATGTATTTCATTGTAGACATTATTTCTTCTGGTTGAATGCTTTTATGAATACATTTTTTTAAAATTAAAAGCCTCAGTATAAAAATACTCTTTTAACATATTTTAATAACAAAGACTGTCATAAAAATTAATGTTTATTGATTTTTCCACCGTTCATATATAAGATTTCTTTTATTATATTGGGATAGAAAAAGTTCTTTGAAAGGTGAAAATTAGTTTTTTTTTTAAATTAGAGCACTGAGTTACACGGATATTTGTTTCCATAATTTTATATATTTTCTTTTCTTGACTGCATCGTCTATTGGGGATGCAAAAAGTGTGCAGCCAACTCAAAGTGTTCTTGGACTTCGTTTTTAGTTACTTTTCTCTCTAGTCATTTTAATGTTCTAGCATTAAAATTTATATACACTATGCATCGCTTCAATGGTACATAATCGATCTCAATAAATCTTAGGTGATCAAGCAAATTTGGTATTAAATGAAGTTTTGGTTGAAATATGCTTTTTGGACTGTTTTCAAATGCAAAAGACTGAAAAATAATGATAATTGAATAAATAAAAAAAGAGTTACTTGGATTTTTCCTCCATGTAATTTTAGAAAAACTTAGTTGGCCTGCCTTGTATATTTATGTACCTAATAGAAAAGCTGCATTGATTTAAAAAAGAGAAAAATTATTTAGCAAACTGATAAGTCTCAATTTACGCAGTTTTGATTTACGCAGCATTTCCAATGAACGTAACACCCTCGTAAAACGAGGGTCTACTGTACTGTTAACTGCACAATTGGTAACCATTATTGTAAACTTGTTCTGGATAACTAGTTTTTCAGTTAGAAAAAAAAACCAATCTTAAACAAATAAAAAATAACAAAACTTTTATGCAAGCAACATACATATGAAGAAATTAGTAGAAAAAATACTTACACCAATAACTTTGTCAAAAAGTCTTTTGAAAGTTTCTTTCTTTACTTTTTCATTTTTAGCACCAGTTTTGAGCAATATATTTTCAAAATTCTATCAAAGCAAAGCAGTAATAATAAATGAATACAGTCATAATAATTAATGAAACAATATGAAGTTGAGAAATCTTTGTCAAGGACAGGGGGCAATAATGATATTTCATCAATATTTTTCTTTTCCAACTAAACTAACTATAATATGCCATCTATATATAATTCTATTACTCTTAGTAGGTATCTTGAGTGAAAAATACCATAACCAAAAGAACTATGTCCTTGAAAGGTATAGCATTAAGGTTAAAATCTGAGAAAAGATGAGTACACAACAAAATTAGAGGTACAACTTTTGAAATGGAGTGGGCCAACACCTTTCAGAGAAAAATATTTTAAAAGAACTGTCTTTTAAACATATAAGAACTTGACTTTAGAAAAAAAAGGTCAATTACGTAAATTAAACAAATAAATACAAATAAAAATTAAAACATATAATAAAAAGAAAGGTATTAAAGGCCACAATGTGGGTAAGATTCTAGCAATATATTTGGTTTATGTTCCAGATTTTTTTTCATTTTGAGTATATTTTTATAATTTGAAAACTACTCACAAGATTTCTTGTAAAAAAAACTCTTACTTTTATTGAGTGTGGATCACAGGATGTATACAATAAAATTGTTTCACGTAGTTCAGGAAATTTAGTTCTAAGATTTTCATACAAAAGAACACCTAATGAAATGAGTTGACCTAGATTATATTCATGTTCGCCTAAGTCTTGAAGACTTTGTATAACATTCAACATCAAATAATTAGCTTCTTGCATAGACTTTATCATATCTTCTTTAAAAAGCTGAAAAGCAAAAAAAAAAAAAAAAAAATCATTATAAATTATTTGCATTTAATTTAGAGAATATAATGAAGATTTGCAATTTGTTTTATGAATAATTTCTGAACACAGAAGTAAAATACTATTTTAAGTGACTAAGCACTTTGAATAAAATCTCAAATTGTCTTTAAATGACAAAATACCTTCTTTAAAAACTTCAAAGATAATAACATACATTATAATGACTACAAAAGTATCATTAACTTGTCTAATCAGCACATAGTGATTGTAAAAGTAGCAGTTAAAAACAATGAATAAATACAAAGTTTAATTTACTGATAAGAGACATTGATTAAATATAGACCTGTTGGTTTACCACTTGCTGCATAAAAGGAACAACATACTATATGGCAATAAAAAAAATATTTCAGTAATTCACAACATTTATCTTTCTTTGGAGATGTTTTTCTTCATTTGCAGGTCTTAGAAATGCAATTAAAGCATTTTGAGGATTAAGAAATAAATCAGAAGATTAACATCATCTTAACAATAATAATCTAGGTTGTGCTTACTATTGTTTCAAGTAATAACATAAAATTCTAGATTTTGCATTATGATTCTCTATTACTGTTGTTTCTCTGCAATTTAATGCTCTTTTATGAATCCATCAGTCTATTCTCATGTTGATATTGCTATCACATTATCATACTAAATTTTATTTTACATTTAAATCTTTTGTTCAAAAACTAAAAGGGGACATGTATTAGGTGATATTCAAGAATATTTTTTTCTATTAAGATTATGGTAGAGAAAAATAAAAAAATAAAACCAAATGTGTAAATTCAGCCTTGATGTAAAGTTAAAAAACTATGGGCCAATTTGATGCCTTAACCAACACATTTCTTTAGGAATCAAGTCAAATAATTATTATTTTTTGACAGCACAATAAATTTCTCTCTCACATTTTGCATCTTGGGGAAAAAAAAAAAAAAAAAAAAAAAAAAAAAAAAAAAAAAAAAAAAAAAAAAAACTAGGATTATGTCATATAGCAGTAAAAAATAACAATTTGAACAAGTTTTACAGGAACACATTAACTATGAGACATGGATTGCCTTAATTTTGCTTTATAGATAACAAATAAATAAATGCATATATAATTACAACAGGGATATTTTAGCAGAACTGCTAGCTGAGTTTGAGATCAAAAAGATAAGTTCTAAGTACCTTATTACCCTGCATTATCCAGCATGCCACGAAATTTGAAGGGGGGGGGGGGGTCACCAGATTTTCAACAAAACTCAACTGGTCCTTTCCGGCATGCCGGAAAAATCGAGGACCTTAGTAGCATTAATAAACAGCTTAAATTTGTAAAAATATTTAATAACAATGTTGTTTGTTATTTCAACAAGAAAAATATTGTTTAATAACGAATAATTTTATAAAAATTAAATTAAAAATAAGTAAGCAAGCATTTAGGCAGTAAGTTATCACCCCTAAACCAGTGTTAAAGAATATACCATAGCTATTCAATAAATAAAAATTAAACTTGGATCTCTGAAAAGAGCCTAAAACAATTTATTTAAAAATATTACAAACAAAGTGAAGTATGGATGATTGCTTCTGAATCGATTACTTTATTTTAAATCCATTAATTATGACCTACCATAAATAACAAGAACATATTATATGCAATACACATTTTATTTGAAAGAAGGTTACTTTCAGGATTTATTTATTATTTTCCATACAGTGGTTTGCTTTCTGATTGGAACAGAATGAGGAGAGTTACTTTAGTTTTGTTGCAAAATAACCTCAAATTATCCGGAATGCCAGAAAATTCGAATTTCCTGGCATGATGGTCAACCTTGCTTTTTTCCGGCATGGCGGATAATGAGAGGTAATACAGTAGGTAGAATCCATCTCATTTCAACAAGGGGCGTAACTTCATGGTCTCTGTTTTTTTTTTTGAATTTAACTTAAGTTAAAATCATAAACAATTAAGAAATATGGTGTTTTTTTTTTTTTTTTTTTGTTTTTCCCAAAAAAATTCCTGGGTCAAGATACAGATCGCCAATTGGGATTATTGTCAAAATCTTTAAAGTACATTATCTCAGGAACGGTCGAACAAATTTTGTAGCGGTTTGTTTTATATAAAAGGATATTTTTTCTTATTTTAAAAAACTGTAACATTTTGAAATATGTGCTTCTGTTTTTCTTCCACAGTCTTTTGGAAAAAAAAGTTTAAAATAATATTTTTGATATCTCTCAATAAAGGCCAATTTTAAAAATTGTCATTTTTTTAGTTTAGTAGCAACACTGAGCACTGCGTTCCCTGAAAAGGAGAGCTTCCACTTTTTTGTTTAAGAGATTTTAGAGGCATTTGAAAAAATGGGGTTTTTTAAGGAACTCGTTACATAATGGCAAACCTGAAAAAAAAAAAAAAAAAAAAAAAGGCAACAGGTGGCCAGAAAACACTTTTAATCAAGTTATAAAGCAAAATTTTCATTTGAGTCTCCACTTTTTTTTTGGCGTTTTAATTTTTTATGAAAACAAGAACGCAGTCTCCAGCCGTTTTGCTGCATTTCCCCAGGCAACTTTTCAGCGTAGAGCTAAAAGAATCGTTAAGCACAATGCCATCTTGTTCTCACTAAATTCAATATCCTGAAAGTGCTCAGTGGTACTACTGAACTGTAAATAAATAAAAAATTTTAAAATGGCATTTTTGATAAAAATCAAAAAAAAAAAATATTTTAAACTTTTTTTTTTCCCAAAAGATTATGGGGGGAAAAAAAACAAAAGCACATATTTCAAAATGTTACATATTTTCTTAAACAAGAAAAAATATCCTTTTAAATAAAACAAACCGAAACAAAATATGTTCTACCATTCCCGAGATAACGTACTTTAAAGATTTTGAATAAAATCTCAAGTGAGAAATTATGACAGGCCCGCCATCTTTGGCTGCCTGGGAATTTATTAGGGCAAAACAAACAAAAAAAAAAAAAAAAGTATTTCTTAGTTTTTCATGAATTTTAACATAGTTTAAATTCAAAAAAATTCGAGATCATCAAGTTATGCCCCTTGTTGAATTGACATGGATTCTACCCGTCCTACAAAAGCAATAAACTTTTTACTGCCTACCATAATTCTGATGTCACATCAAATACTACCACCGTATCTCCCCACAGGAGTGTCACTTTACTGTTCACTAGTGTGACTTGAGGGATGCAAAATGGCTGCTTTTACATTAAGGTTGTTGGTACTGATACAAGTTAATATTTCAGCCACGGGGTAAAATTAATTTTGAAAATATAAAAAATTTAAAAACTCCACCTATTATGTGTTAAATACATTATTCATTAAAATCCTGTGCATATAACTACTTTTTTTTCGGCAGGAAACAATAATTTGGGTAGTGGAGGGTTGAAATTAGTATCAGCATTTATTTTCAGAAAATATATGAGAGTATTCCTTCAAAAAGTCTTCATTCAAGTAACTCTTCCGCCATAAAGTTTATTTAATTAATAAAAGGTAGGTTTTATTAATTCAAATGATTTAAAGAAGAATTGAAGCTATATTAAATTATTTTTCAGGTAAATGGCAATTCTTCATTAACTGAAATTAAAAAAAAATATACATTAAAACTAGAGGACCCGTCAGACGTTGTTCTGTTCAAATTTTATAAATTGAAAAGTTAAAAAATTTCAATAAACTAATAAGTGTTTGAACCGTTCTGTTGAAAAAAAGAAGTAAAAAAAAATGTTTTAAGCTGCTATGGTGTCAGAATTCGTATATTTATTGCAATTTGATTTATCTAATGCCAACTGAGCAGTTGTTTTATTAACTATTTTTTCTCTCTTACTTGATGGTTTGTTCTTTCAGCCATACTCAAAAGATAATAAGCGTCCTCAGATGTTAAGTGTAAAAATCTAACTACTCATCTAGAACTAACGAGAAATCCCGCTGCAACATCCCCCATATGAAAAAGAATAAAAAAATTGAAAGGTTATCATTTAGAAAAATGATAAAGGTAAAAACGATTCTTTGAATGAGCGAAAATCACTCATCCCCCCCTCCCGATGTAAAATAAACACATTCTTCAACTAAAATGACTAAAAACTCTTTAAAAACGAAAAACAATTCTTTGCAATTTGAAATATTTCGCCAAATAAACAAAAAAAAATACAATAAATTACATTAACAGTATCTTTAAAATGTAAACGATTACGCAACTCTATTGTTTATAGCCAAAGTCGCCAAGCCACCACGTCACTGTAATCCAGCCGATCAGTGCGAGAAGCCAACTCCGACCGATTAGTGGTCCGATCTTTTGAACAAAAACTTTTTAAGCTTCACATATTGCCTATTTGTTCTTTCCATCAAAGATAAAGATCTTCTCCTGCACTTATCTTTTATGTACAGAACTACCCTGTTGTAATTTATCTGGACGAAAATAAAATTTGTTTCGTCTTTAAATTCCATCATCTTTTCCTTTAATAATGTATTGATTAGTTAGATAATCCTTAAAGTGTTTTTCACATTGGTGCCAAAACTCAGATGGATTTGAGCCGAGAAACAAATGTTGCTGGGTACGGTACTTTCTGATCATTTGGTTAGGAAAATCTAAAGCATCGATCCAGTCACATGGTTCAACTACGACGACAGAATACACGTTTTGCGTGAACCTTGCAAGTACTTTACTTTGAAATATATCACTGGACCTAAAATCGTTGCTTTCAAGAGAGAGAAATGAAGGCTTCTCTCTCTCTCTCTCTCTCTACGTTTTATCTATTCTCAGTTGACATATCACAGTAGGAAATTTCAGTATAAAAAGCAGAGCTGGCTTCCTCATTGTCCTTTGGCAATGGGTTAAATATTTATTTCAGTTCTCGCTCAACAATAGGTTAAAATAAATATTAATCAATCCATCGCGCTTCGAAACCATGCTAGCCACAACTTAATTACACACAAAAAATTTGATCAAAATTGGTCCAGCCGTTTAAAAGCCTTATGGTGACAAACGTACGCACAGAAGATTTTTATATATTAAGATTTAACAACAAACGCCATACCTGCTTAACAATGAGTTCACAAAAGGATATGCACTTAAGATTTGCTACTGTATCCAGCCATGATAGCGCATCAAAAAACGTGCAAATGATTATAGATCGTGTATTCTGTAAAGAGTTTACAAATTAGGAACAATAACAGGTTAATAAAATTGGACAATGTACTTACACAAAAAAAGTAAAAATATTAAACAAAAATTCTGATTAACATTAAATACAATTCACCTCACACTGTAGCAGCTTTATTCCCAACTCTGACATGCATTTTGGTTGAGAGTTCTCATTTCTATCATCTTCCATACCAACATCACTAACATCTAGATTTGTGCCTTTATATGTTAACAAAGCTCCTGTAAAAAAGTTTCAACATCATTTTAACCCTCTCTTTACATGAACCAGTTTATCAAATTGAAATCAACATGATATATGTTATAAAACTTCACTCCAATGTTCTCCATCTCTCTTTATACTTTTATCTCTTTCTGTTTTCCAAATACACTTTGATTATTTTGTACAGGGCGATCCTAAAATTATGCAACTCATTATGATACCTGTACTTCACTTTAAAAATACTATTAATTTTAGACATAAATTATGTGGCTGGTGGGCAACACTTTATTGTTCTAAACTAGCGGTACTCACATGGCTTTGCCCGTAGTAGAAAATTAAAAGGTCATTTGGTTCGCCTGTATGTTAACAAATAATGGATGATTAATTTCCCGTCAACATTTTATGTTAATTTGTTCGTCCATGTTATGGTAATTTGCTTGTCAATGTAATGGTAATTCGCTCAGTAAATTGGGCTTAAAAATGGAATAAAAAAGAACAAAAGCGAATTTTCGAAAATTGATTTTGAGGTGCTCATTCCTATGGTAAGAACTAATTTTGTGCCAAATTTCATGAAAATCGGTCGAACGGTCTTGGCACTATGCACGAAACAGACGGAGATCCAGACATACAGACTTTAAGCTTTATTATTAGTAAAGAATATAAAGAAAAGATGTTGCAGCAGTTGTATTCTTATTTTACATTTACACTGGTACTTTCAGTAGCTATTAGCTGTAGTGTGGTCAAGATGTTTTTTTTGCCAGGCCAATGAAATTTTATAATATTGAACAATACTTTTCTACCCATTCATTTGAAGTCTTTGTTGAAATCTTTAACAATGAACTTTGTAATGTTTAACAACCAATCAAGGCTCTTTTGAAGAATTTCTGGTGTGTGGGAAACTGCAAACATTGGAGACTAAAAAGGAGTGGGCATCAGCATCTATATTCCAGGCCCCACAATGTATGCCCGTAAAAATTTTTAGGTCCAGAGATTTTCTCTTTAGAATCTTGATCTGTAGGTGTTCTAATGTGAGAATATCTTGGGTAGACATGTTGAATCCTGCGCGAAATAATTTTACAGGCCATCAAAGATAGCGGCCATTTTGGTTCACTTGCTCATTACGTTTTTCGCAACGTGCGTACCTATAAATTTATTTTTAGTTTTTAACTGAAATTTTTGGGCCTTAGAAAGTCAATTAATGTAATAGTTATGTCATAAAAACCGCTCTGGCTTTTTCTACAATTTTTACGTGAGGTATCTGTAACGTTTTTTGTTTAACATTCTAGTTACTTAAAAGTGTACAAAAATTAATAACTCCCTATGAAACCAAACGATTTTAAAGTGTAAAACCTTTTGTGTAAAATAATATTTTTCAAGGTCACCAGCGTAGCCAGCAATATCTTCTGTAGGGGTTTTTTTGGTCAAAAATACCTTCTAAAGGGGGTTTTTTTGATAATAAAAAACCTTCTGAATGGATTTTTTCGATCAAAAATGCCTTCTGAAGGGGATTCTTTGATTGAAAATACCTTCTGAAGGAGATTTTTTGATCAAAAATACCTTATGAAGGGGATTTTTTGATCAAAAGTACCTTATGAAGGGGATTTTTTGATCAAAAATACCTTATGAAGGGGATTTTTTGATCAAAACAGCCCTTTCATATGCATAAGCTACTGTATTAAAATTTGCATTCATGTTAAGACCAGTGGCTATAGGGATTCCCCCCCCCCTCGGTCCACGCTGTTCAAGGTTATTTATCGTCTGCTATCAAAGTAATTGTTTTCGAGTAAAAATGTTCCACAGTTCCAAAAACTTTTTGTTTCATGTTTTTCTGTGACAATAACTATTTTAGCAATGGCTGATATTTCTAAACTGAGTTCAGAAAGTTTTGGTAGGCAATTGAAGACATCTTGAAGACAGTTTTAACAAACGAATATGTAGTTTGTCAAAAGGAATCAAGAGAAAAATTATGTTCTTCGACCAAAAACGAGTTCGGGAAGCTGCTGAAATACGCAAAGACGCAATATTGAAAAACGCGGCAAGAAAATATAGTGTGTCATTGCAGCAACTAATGCTATAAGAAATACACGAGAGGAAAAACGCTAAAAAAAATGGTAGAAAAAAATGCACAGACAAGTTATTTTGAAAGTGAAAACAATATTTTAGAAAAATCAGAAAGTACTGAAGGAGGTCCAAATCAAGACGAAGTTTTTGACAGAGTAGCAGATCTTAACAGCGATATGAATGTTTCTGCTGCGAATTCATATGCACATCCAAACTGTATAAGTTCTTATATTCGAAAGTATGAGCGAGAAACCAATACACAGTCTGCGCAACATCTATCCTCAAAATTTGAACTGTTTAAAAAGGCAAATGAAATATTAAAGCCTGCTGTTAAATGCTGGGCATGGATTTATTCTTTCAGAAATAAGAGTTGATGCTTAATGCTCAATGTAGATGAAAATGCATTGGTTTTTATAAATGAAACAAAACTATTTCTCGTAACAACGTATAATGAAAGGATTCTTTTCTGTGCTTCCAAAAGAAAGAATGACCCTTTGTTGGTTTTTTTTTTTTTAGTCATTTATCTCCAAAAGTACTTGCTGCTGCTTTTAGCTCACAAGAGGCTGTGAAGACTGCAGAAAATCATTGATAATCTTGAGAAAATTATTATAAGGTGTTGATTTTAGACTACAAGAGAAGTTCTGCTAAGCGAGTAAAGACGGTTCAGGGTGCTCTTGGCTCAATGGATGAGGAAAAAAGTCAAATAATGATTCAATCGCTACGCACAAATATTGAAAGCTTGAAAACAGAGATTGAGTTTTTGTTAAAGGATGCAGTGACAAATCAGAACTGTGCAAGTGTTGGGAAGTGTTTCGTTCACTGGTATCACTTGTAAAACACTTGATTATTGCTGATCGCGAAGAAAATTACAAATTATACGTTCAAACTGTTGAATTACTGTTTCCAGTCTTTCGTGTATTTGATTGCATCATTTATCTACTATATGAAACAACGTACGTAGAGAGGATAAGGGCGCTAGAAAATGAGTGTCCCTACCTGTAAGAAAAATTCATTCAAGGTAAATTTGTTGTTAAAATTCAATGCTGTGAAGCCAGAGATGAAATTGGAACAAACGATTCAACGGTTACAGAAAAGTGCCGGAGAAATTGCAGAGCAGACGAGAAAAAGTATGTTGCCGAGTGGCATTTAGAGTATCATGAAATTTTAATGATATGCAATGTGTTTCGTGGTCTTACTTGTTCTCATTTAATGGATCACTGTGAGAGTGTCCCGCATCCTTATTTTTATAGGCAATCGTAGCCAGTATTTTGATGAAAATGTCAAAAGACTTGTTGATTTTATCCATCCAACATGTAAATCCCTATGATATTTCTGAAACAGAGCAACTTTACAGCTTTCTCACTAAACAACTTGTGAATGGTAGTGTCAAGATTCGCCTTCTCAGCATCATGAATCATTGATCAGAACAGTACCGCCAGTTTAGACTGGATACATTTTGTTTCAAAAATTGTCTGAATTACTTTCCAAAGTCAACCTACCATGCTTTGAGGCATACAGTTCTTCTTAAAATATCACTTCTAAGCTAATGGGGAAGAATCAACTTTAACAAGGGTACAGAGACATGGAAATAGCGAAAGAAAGGGGAGAATGCATTAAAAATATTTTAGCTCATGACTTGTTTTCCAACGAGCACATTATGTGATGGTCAGGGGCGTGCACAGAAAATTTGGGGCCCGTCACAAATCCCCACAAATGTTTCGGCCGCCCTTCCATATTGTTTAAGCACATATTTCTATCCCTAGTTTTAAAAATAATAGGCCCCCTTCAGGCTCAGGCCCGGGCAAACAGGTTTCTCTTATCCCCCCCCCCCCCCCGGTGCACCGCCCCTGGCGGTGGTGATTCACCTACCAAGCTAGATTGCAGAAATATCCGTTCCCAGAACATTTTTTATTTAGCAAAGTATCCCCAATAAAAACTGCCCTCGTTATATATTTCATGTCACAAGTCCGCCAAATAAAGAAAACTTTTGGCGAAGTTATCAGCAATGTTCTGCACGGATTCGTTCCTGTATGCTCTTTTCATGACCTTCATCCTGTGTTCGATAGTTATTTGCAGCATGTTGTGAAATAATTCGAAAAGATGAGAAGAGAATCAACTAAGGGCAGAACAAACATTGCTGTAATTGACAGAAAAACACTAGTACCTATGCAGGTAGAAAAATTCTGGTCTTCAGTATCAAATAAGGAAAATTTACAGTAACTAGCACGCAAGGAAATAGAAGAAATGTCAAAAATGCTACATTTTCAGCTATTGCTAGTGGTTTAACAGTTAATGAAGAAGCAATCTGCAATACTTTTCATAGCAGATTTGAGACACATCATTGAAGAGCTTAATTAGAATAACTCAAGAGAAGATGCAGATCTACAAATTTTTCCACACATAGACTGGGCTGATAAAAATTGCTCAAAAAGAGTGGCTGCGGCATCAAATGATACAGACGTCCGTCGTAGTGCATTAACATGCAATGCAAAAACAGATCGTAACCTTTTTCAAAAGTAACTAATCTTGTATTTTTCGTTTATTGTGTTGTTGAAGAAACATGTATGTGATAAACAGGAGTTTAAAATGAGCATTTTGGATTATTTATTAATTTTTGTACCCTTTTTAGTAACCAGAATATTCAACAACAAATGTCGGAGATATCTCCACGTAAAATTGAAGAAACAGCTAGACCGGATTTTATGACATAATTAATACATTAATTGACTTCCTTAACTCCAAAAACTGCAGTTCAAAACTAAAAATAAATTTGTAGGTACGCCCGTAGCGAAAAACGTAATGAGCAAGTGAACCAAAATGGCCGCTATCTTTGTTGGCCTGTAAAATTATTTCGCGCAGGATTCAACATGTCTACCCAAGATATTCTCACATTAGAACACCTACAGATCAAGATTCTAAAGAGAAAATCTCTGGACCTAAAAATTTTTACGGGACTACATTGTGGGGCCAGGACTACTACTGGACCAGCACGATATGGACATTGTGACGCCGGCTCTACACTCTCCAACGAGAGCACAAGACAAGACAAGGGGTAGAGTGTGGATGGGGAACTCGGCGCCTCTTGGTATCTCTCGCGAATGTCTCGCGTTGCCTCCAGTAAATGTCGGTAAATTGTTCCCGAGTCAAAGGAGCGCGAGAGGCTACTGCAGCGCCATCTGTCCGTCGCGCGGAATTTGCTTTGTTTTGGTTTTCAGAAAGCAAATCGCAGTTCGCCATGTCTAATAATTAGGTTTGGAACAACTCTTTGGAGTTGAAATTTTTGGAAATTTTTCAAGCAGAGCCTATAATTTGGAACGCAAAGCACACGGATCATAAAAATAAGCAAAAGGTTTGATGCATGGAATCGCATTTCTTCTGGCTGCTTCTTATGTAAAATGACTCCTTGTTTCCAAATACGACCACCTTTCCCCCATCTCGCCCCCCTTTTAGATTTTCCCCCACCCCTTCTTTAAATCAGAGCCATTTTTTTAAAACTTGGAGTGGGAAAAGAGCATTACAATAACCGTTAACATTACCCTGAATGACTAGAAATGTGCAAAGCTCAAAATTTTGTGCATATGTAGCAACAAATAAAACTTGCCCCCCCCCAAATTCAAAAAGAGGGGATTTTCTACAAAAATCTGTATGTGTAGGAGGAAAACGGAGATCATATTTGGATTCAGGGGGTCAATTAGCAGAAGAATCAGGCGGAATAGCCTCAGAATCATTTGAAAATTTTTTTTTGCTGTGCAGTGTGTTTTGGGGGGGGGGGAGGAGTGCCCCCATGTTTTCCTTTTTGCCACATATGCACAAGATTTTGAGCTTTGGACATCTCTTACAGTTAATGTTTATAGTTAATATAATGCTCTTTTCCCCTTCCAAATTAAAAAAAAAATGGCTTCCTGAATTAGAGGAGGGGTATGGGAAGTTCTAAAAAGGGGGGCGAGATGGGGGGAAAGTGGTCGTATTTGGAAACAAGGGGTTATTTTACCTTAGAATCAGCCAGAAGAATGTCTTTTCGAAAGAAAACCTGCGATTCAATCGTATGCAACGTGCCACATGCACAAGACACTTTTTTTTTTAAATTTCTTTTACATTGCGAAAATTTTTTTGGATATAGGAGTCATTCATAGAAGAATCTTATAACTCTCATTCTGCACCGAAATTTTTTTTGCAAACATCTTTTTTAAAAAAGCAGAATAAAAAGATCGTTTTTCGTTATTTTTCTAATATTGGGGGGGGTGGGGGGGGGGGTATACACCCCAAGTCCCCCTTTTTGCGATCGGTGTCCATAATCTTGAACTGTGAACTTCTCTTGCCCATCAAAACTATTATTAGCAGTTAATATAAAGCTCCTTTCACTTCCAAAAAAAAAAAAATACTTGCTCTAAAACTAAGGAAATTTTTTAAAAACTTGGGGGGGGGGGGGAACTTTAATAAAATTGGGACGTATAGGAGGAAAACGGAGGTCATATTCGGATTCAGGGAGTCATTTTACATAAGAATCAGCCGACAAAATGTCAGAAGCATTTCGAAGGGTTTTTTTTTTTTTTTTGCCGCACAGTGTAATTCAATGCTATGAAAATCATGAGTACAGATCTTTATATTTTATTTGTATAACTAAATTGTACAATATTGTGGCCATTTTTGGTTGTAATCTTAATTTTTAAATTCACATTTGTTGTCATAAAACAGTTTCATAAAAATAGCGGATAAACATATTTGTCAACCACCATCTCTTCTTCCTCGACTTCTTTTTTGCCTTCTTGGTGTTGTAAATGTGTAGGTAGTTGTATGTAAAAAGAATACAGGCACATCGCAAAATCTGCATCTACTTCGTGGTCCATTTTGTAAACAAACAAGCGGATTGACAGTTGAAACGCGCGCGAATGCTCGTGACATCACCGGCTTCTGCGTGCGCAAACACCTCGCCCGAGAGTGTGAACGGCTCTCTCGTTCAACGCTTCCCTCGCCATGACATCACAGATCTCTCGGCAAAAAAAACCTCTCGTGCTTTTCAGGGAGAGTGTGGAGCAGGCATGAAGAGCAAAATGTTGAATTACTCTTTAAAGAGTCAGAAATCAGAAATTACAGAGGGATTTATCATATAGGACTACTCCATTGAGATCTATCATAAACTAGAAAGGATTCATCAGCCTTTTTTTTTTTAACTACAAAAATCACAATTCTAGATTTTAGGCAACATTTTCTTTTTTTCTCTGATTAAAATCTGCTGTTTAGCGAAGGTGGGAATGGTTCCATTTCATGATTGGCTATAAGATGTCAAATTTTGTCCCAAAGGCTTGCATCTGTCTGCTTTTTATGAGATTAGTGAGTGTTTGAGAATGCAACAAACCCAAACATCAATTTTTGAATCTTTTCCATATTTATCATTACTTTTAGTCTAATATTTGTGGAAGGAATGTTTAATTCTGGAAGCCACGTTCCAGCATGGTACCCCCTCAGTGTGGTTCTCAACCCACGTTCTAGTCATGGTAAAAATTGTTTCTTTTGGCTTTTTTGTTCTAGACTGTCGTACAAATTTCACAATATTGACATTAGCAGCATTGGACAACTTTCTAGGTTTGCACTGAAGCATGATAATTTTTTTTTATATAAAAGTGACCAAAATTTCTTTGAATATAAGTATTAAGACAAAAAGACAGAGAGAGAGAGAAAGGAAAACTTCTTTGACCCAATATTGAGCAAAAAAATTTTATAACAGGAAATTAGTATTTTCTAATAATTACCTAAAAAATTTATATATTCTCTTGTTAATAAACGATTTGATTGATCCTCTAGAACTTCTTGTATTTCAGATTCTTGTTGTTCATATTCGGCACTGAAAAAATAAAATATTTTGTATCATATAGGAATTGAACTTCGTGTAAACGGTCAAAAGAAAACTGACAATTAGGGTTTTTTTTCTTCAACTCCAAATAGTGCTTTAACCCAGTGGTACCCAAACTCATCTGATATAATTACCAGTGCTGCACTAGGAAAAAATATATTTAGGGCAACTTGCCTTTTTATAGGGAAGATTATCAATCAACAGGGGGCTCCACATTTCTTTTCAAAGTTACATCAAGTGTTATAGAATAGTTATTATATACTGGATAATTAAAAACAAAACATTTGTAAAGATGTTTCTTGCTTCTTCTTCTTTAATATCTGAAGTATTTGTGGTTTAAATTACACATTCAGTACATTTACATAACAAAATTTTTTATAATGTTACATTAAAACTATATAACAGTTTGTACAAATAGAATCAATTTGCCCTTTTTTTATTTGAGAACTTTTAGTTTTATTCATCCCACTAATAAAAGCTGGAGGGGCTGCATGAACTTGAGGGCTCAGGGCTTCTCTATGGTTTAATCAGGTCTTGAGAACAAAACAGGATTTTACATTTTAAACGACCGCTAAATTCAAAATTTTACAGTGAGTTCTTAATATCTCAATTGAGACACTTCAGTAAATTGTCTAATATGAAAAAAACTAATGAAGTTAGTTACAAAAAGATGGAAAACTTTGTTACTACAGTAATAACAGAAAACCCAAAGAATTTTCGTTGTTCAAGTGGATAAAATAATTTAAAGAATATATTATACTTAGCATAATCAAAAACAGTGAAGAGTTTAAACTGTTAACTTTTTTCAAGAATTAGAAGCTTGGTAGGTAATATACAAAGTCAAATTTTGTACAACAACAATGGTATAAATGTATAAAAATTTATTGCAAAAGTTCTTGACTGAGACAGGATGCTTCTTCTAAAATGGCCTTAAATATCACAACTGATAATTAGGACCCCAAAATCTTTTATTGTTCATTTGCAGTTAGAAGATCAAATCTCCTGTATCTCCATGTACATGATGTGCAATGATATTTTATTTGTAATTTCATGGTGTTAAAGATGTATAACTGAAAGTTTTGTTAATACAGATACCAGTTGCATCACAAATTTTAAAAAGAAAATTAATTCCAAATTCTCAAATAGTAGAAAACCAAGGGTGCCCACCTAGGGGGGGGGGGGGGTATGGCACAGACTGCGGCATTGAGATTTTTACGGGGGTTGTTTTGACGGTTATTTTTCTCATTCTGGGGGGAAGCTCTTGCTTTTTTTGGGGGGGGGGGATCTTTACAATATTTTTGAGGGGGTGCTCTTTGGGAGGGGGGGACACCCCTGAGAAAACTACTGTTGGTATCATAGCAAATGTGTTAAAAGTGTTATTTTTTTAAAAAGAAGAAACAAGATAGAATCAACACAGCACATTTATCTCAGATTAAAAAAAAGAGAAAATTAACAAATTTAAAATTCTCTTCCATAGAAAATAAAGTTCACATCAATAATGTCGAGTAGAAATAGCTTTACTTAAAATTTTAAAGGAAAAGTTAATAATATATTTACCAGGAGCCATATCTCTTTTTGAAATTTTGCCATCTAATTGTAAGTTTCTGGGGGAAAATGAACAAAAAGTTAGAATGCAACAAATAAAAATTAAATTAAGTCATGAAAGTATATTAATGATTTCAGAGTAATTGCTTTCAGTATAAATTGTAGCTGAAAAAAAATGAAAGAAAAAGAAAACATTTTTTAATCAGAACTATTAATTCTACAATTGCAATCATCTATTATGAAACATTACACTACAATTTTATGTAAAACAAATTAATAAAGAAAAAATATTTGTTAGTAAAATAAATCTCACACATTTATTTCTTGTTCAAAGAAGCAGCAGTAGCACTTGCTATTTTTAGAAATCTATTGAGAAATCTACTTCATAACAACATTTTTTCCTCTAGACTTGATAATGAGTAATTTTTCAAAATATCATCAGACATGGATGAATGTTCTGTACTTTTTGATGAGTGAAAATACCATCTCACTCTACGTTGCTGTGTGGAATAGAAAGAATGACCAGAAAACTTTTTCTTAATATTAATTTTCCTTCAGCATCATGAATCAATGTCAGAGGTATAAACGGTTCAGTGATACAAAAATGCAGAAGATTTGGTCATCAGCATGGAAAATAGGGAGGAAATGCACACTACCCGGATACTTTTGAAATAGAAAGCCTTCTTATGCTTTTTGCAAAAAATGAGTTTTGTAGTCTCAGCTTCAGGAATCTCATTAAAAAATAAATGAATTCATGCTCTATGCATATAAAGTATAAATAAAGACATATTTTTAACTACAGTAAGTTCTTTTATAAAGATTTACTCAGCTCAACTTGGTGAAAGTATGACCTAAAAATAATTACAGTTGGTTCTCTGTTTAACAGCGCTCTATTGAACGACTTTTTCTATTTAAAGACGACTTTTTAGTCCCGGATGCTCCACTGTAATTTTAGAAGCATTCTATTTAAGAACACATTCTACTTAAGGACAATTTTTTTTATGTTTCCTTGAAAGTTGTTAAATAGAGAATTAACTGCATTATTATTACAGACGGCTAAGCTTGAACTCCTTAAGTGGAAGAGAGACTCTAAACATTGTTTCGAGGTGGATCCTAAATTTTAGGGAGGGAGAAAAGCAGCGAAATGGTTTAATTACAGCCTGCTGTGTATTTTTACTTTATAAAACTTTATCTCATACTGCATTCTTTTTAAAAAACTGCATAAGTTTCTTAACAGTCATGTTCCCATGGAAAATTTTTGAATTTTTCTTGGCTAGGATTTGACCACTAAGACTACTTTCAAGGAGAGGATTTAAGGCAAGAATCCTGTCAACCCAAACAGAGTCTCATTACTTATTTTATTATATGCTTTAATGCTGTGACTCTGCTTTAATAATTCTTCCTTAACAAGTTACTTCTTTAATTCATAACTATATTGTCGAACCAGTAGGGGTAGAGTTGCAATAAAATAGATACAAAAAAAGATGGTAGGCATAACAGGGTTGATTAACCTTGTTGAACACAATGTATTACATGCATTACTTTTAGTAGTAAAGGAGGCTACAGCCTTTGATAATACATTAGTATTTTTCTCCAGCCAAAAAAAAAAAAAAAAAAAAAAAAAAAAAAAAAAAAAAAAAAAAAAAAACCTTTCAAAGAAATAATATCCATAGCACTTAAAGACATTCAAAAGCCAAGACAATACATTATATAAATTAATTTTAGCAGTAAAGGCAATCTTTAAAATTCCAACACAAATATTAGCAATAACAGAAAAGTTCAATCTACATTTTTATGTTCATAAAACTTACTTGTCTCATGAATTGACTAAATCCAAATATTACATTCACTAACATATCATATGCAGTAGGAGGACATTGAAGAAAAAACGGCTTTAGAAATACACATGTAAAGTGTTAAGGGATATACGACACCTTTTTTAAAGTCATATAAAATTTGAAATCAATTCAACTAAAAATATACCAAAATTATAAATAATAATTTAAAAAAATAAATAAATCTGTCTATTCTAATCATATTAGAACCACATAATTTTACTTACATAAAAACAATAAAATGTGAGTAAATACTAGTTTTTGAGGTGAATATTCATAAGAATATTTAAAATTAAAAGAAATCACTAAATTTGTTCTCTTTAAAAGTAAATATACAATCTTAATATTTAATTGTTAAAATTCAGGTTTTAAAATACTTGTATGCTAAAACTAAAATTATTGGCCTCATTTTAAATCATGCACATTTCATTTTTCTCTCTTAAGAAAAAAGTTACTTAATTTTATTGTTTAAATTATCAACAATTGATGTTGTGCAAAATTTAAAAAAAAAAAAAGAAATATACTAAAATTCTGTTAATGTTTGTTTTTAGAAGAAAAGATAGTAAAGTGAAACCTGTGTATAATGATACTGTTTATAACGATAACCTGTGTATAACAATATTTTTTTTTGGCCCCAGCAAAATGTCAGCATGAATAATCAAACTGTTTATAACGATAACCTGTCTATTGTGACATTTTTTTAGGTCCCAACAGTATCGTTGTAGACAGGTTTTACTGTAATTAGAATTAGGTTCCTCAGAAAATGAGAATGCAAGCTGCAGAGGCTATATGCCTTGGTAAGGGAAGGATGGACAAAGTAGCCCAGGAAGTGTTAAATGGTTGGAGCAGATTTAATGTGATGGTAAAGCAGTTCCGTATTTTTCCAATGTCTGGCTTCCATATCTTTAACATTGTCCTCTCCTCATCCATTTTTTCTATTTTGCATGCTTTTTTATTTTTATTTTTCCATTCATTTTTATCTAACTTGCTTGGTTTATTTTTAACTTTTTTGTGATGAGATTTCCCCCTTTTCTTCTATTTACCTTTATTTTTTTCTTTTCCGAAAATTTTTGTTTTTGTTTGTTTTATTTCCTGATGTTTTTTCATCCATTCAGCTTTTTCTTGTCTTGCGGTGGTTATTGACATTTTCTTTTTGTTTAAGCTTTGTGGCTTAATCTTTATCCAACTGATTTCTTTCTTTCAGTTTTATCGCACCTGTTAGAGAGCTCTTGCCCTTCGTTTGCATTCCTATCGGTTCTTTATTCGTTTTATAATTATCTGGCTCTTGGCTTTTGTCAGACGTCTTTTCATCCATAAGCTCATTTATTTTGCATTGAAAAAGACGTTCCTTCCTTGTAACGCCGAGACATGTGTCTGCAGTAATCTGCATATTGCGGTTTTTGACATTGTCTTTTCTTACTTTATTTTTCAGCACAAAGATATTTATTTGTCTGTTTATGTTTCTGCTGAAAGTTATCGATAAAAAACCGAAGTTACATTGATGTTCCTTCAAATAGTTAATTTTTTTATCTGATTGCTCTTTTTTTTCTTTTATTTGGAGAACAATTTCAAGCATGAATAGTAAGGTCAGAATCTTGGATGATTGAAATAAACCAATCATTCAAAGAAACCAGTGTAAAATTTTTAGCAAAATCAAAAATGGCATGTATCTGACCTGCTCTTATAAAAACTGGCTCTTAAGGGTCCTTAGATCCCTTAACCAGGGCCGGATTTGGAAGTGTGGGGGCCCCGGGGCAACGAAGGAGTGGAGGCCCCTAATCAAGGTTCGAAAAGATCATCATATTTTCGAAAATATCCGATACTTTGATATATATCTGAATATTTTGATATATATGTATATATCCAATATTTTCAACCCGTGAAAGTTAGGATTTTTGTAAAAATTTTATTGTGGGGGCCCCTTTGTTGTGGAGGCCCCGAGCAGTAGCACCACCTGCCCTCCTCTAAATCCGGTCCTGCCCTTAACAAAGCATTGCTCGTATGGAGAGAGAAAGGATTTTTGCTCAATAAATAATGCTCTTGATGAAAACATTATGTGGCTTTAGTGTAGTTGGTTTTACTGAGATTAAATAACTGCGGACATTTAACAAAAGATCCCCATTAACTGCATCAGCTTCTTTTTCTAAGTAGATTTTTCTGTTCTTATGCTTGGTATTTGTTCAAGAACTGCACATTTCGGACAAAAATGATCGATTGGATACGTGTTTTGTTGTATCCAATTTAACTTGCATTGAGAATACCCTAGTGACTTCATTAATATCTGTCATAGTATTAGTGCATTTGATTCATTGCAGCAAGGGATGAGTTTTGTTTGGTTCCACCAAGTTGTAGTTTCAGCAAACATTTTTGAATAACTTTGCTAATTTTATTTCTCACTTTTAAGAGACATTCAAAACTTGAGCAGCTTAGTTTAATGCACTGTCATGCGAGTCATCCTGTGTTGCATTTAAGTTTCTGTCGTCTCTTTTGGAGTGGTGCTGAATATATAAATAATACCTGGTTTTTCATTGCTTTCTTTTTTGGAGAAAAATGTTGTGCATTCCTTAAGATTACAGAAGTGATTCAACATTGCATTCAGGCTACTCCAGCAGTTTTTGCAATCAGTAATACACTTTATTCAGTAAATTACCACCCATTAGCCAGGGCTAAAGCAGAAATACAAGAAATACACCGCCATCTCAGTCATTTCCAGCCGAGGACTGCAGTTTCGTGCTTATTAGCACTCATCAGCCTGTCATAGGAAAGTGACTGAGCTGGAGATGGAAAACCTCTTAAGGAAGGAAGCCAAGAGTGCCAAACTGGTAGCTAATATTGAATTAGCACAGACCAGACGAGTGACCAAAGCAATGCTTTGGTTCTACTCAAAGATGAACGCTGATGAGTGCTAATTACGCACGAAACTGCAGTCCTTGGCTGGAAATGACTAAGCTGGCGGTGCATTTCAAGTAATACACTTTCTCTGTTTTTCTTAAGCGTAATTTCCTGGATTTTAAACTTTAGAGATGGTTTTCAAAAATGCTTTTAAATTATACGCATTTCCTCAATTATTGTTCGTATGACAACTGAAACCTTGAATGGGAATGCCAATTCATTCTCAGAAAAATATACTCTATTTTTCATCGTGTTCCTTGAAGGTAAATTCACAGTTCATCATATGAGATACAGAGTTTTTCTTTCTCTTCTTGCAGATATAAGAGGAAGGTGATTCAAACAGATAACGCTTGTGAAAATAGTCGTTTTATGAGTGGCAAAAGTTGGAAAACAAATGAATGGAAAAAATTTGTGGGATTAGAGAGCCCGCAGGATTAATCCCGATAAATATCATGCGGGATTTCAGGATTGGAAACCGTACTCCCAACAGGATCGTCTGGATCCGTCCATAGGCGGATTTAGGACTGAGTTCCTGGAGGGGGGGGGGGCAGGTTTTTTTTTTGAGCAATATTTTAAACTGCCCCTCCCTTTTTTGGCCTGTTTTTCCTGTGATGCATAAGGCCATGCTTTACTTTTTTTTTTCTGTGTGTCGTTTTCATTAATGTGTGTTTTCATGCTGTCCTTTTATGAATTGACCGTACGAGAGGTGACTGGTATCAAGAGAGTGACGCAGATCTTCCTATTAAGTGGGATATAGAATATCCCCAATTTTAGGGGGTCCAGGGTTTCTCCCCCGGAGGAAATTTTGCAAAATGGATATAAAATTCTGCATTTTAAAGCCTTATAAGGGTTTATATGGACAAAAATCTCGGGGAAAAATGAACATTTTTTTAAATTTAAAGTTTTATGATTTAAATGTGCTTTGCGATGTAAGTTAATACTTAAAAGAAATGCTGTACAGATTTAGAAAATATGTAACATGAGAGTAACATACTACTTATTTGAACAATTCATAATTTATACACCTGACAAGAAAAAAAATAGAAGCACACTTTGCTTAGGAGTTTCAAAGACTTGTCTAATTATTTTCAAGATTTGGTTGGTTAGATTGGGTGTTTTGGCACAAGAGCCCTAGTAGGTTATACTGCGCCAATTCTTTTCAAGGATTTTATAACATTTAATAATTGAAGGCACCTCATTTGCACTTTCCAGTCTCTGAAATTGAGTACTAGATTATACAGTTGTACAGTATTATTCAAACTTTGTATTTAAAAAAAAAAACAGCTCTTTTAATTTTAAAAGAAAAAATAAACTATAGAATTCTCTCATTACAACAACCTTTTTTTTAATTATAAGCAGTACAGAAAACTGAAAGAAATAGAAGTATTGTATCATTTTTTCCGGGCTAAACAGATTAACAATATGTAGTAGAAGCAAGATAAAAGCAATCAATACAAAAGAATTTCCAAAATACTGCATTTGGGATTAAATAAATAGTAAGATATGAAACATGTGAGTCACAAAAATTTATTTCATGTAATATGTTACGAACGTAAGAACCATGATTTTTACACTTTTGATGCAGGATGTAGCAAGGAGCTGAATTTGACATATTTTGGCATTCCTCCCCCTACCATTTGTTAGAAATTTTGAAATTTAAGGTTTGTAGCCACACGTTTCCAAATATTCCAGGTTTTCAAGCACTTGAAAATGAAATTAGTTTTTCAAACACTTTCCGTTTTTTAAGGAACAAATCATGCAATTTTTTGTGAGTTACGGACCCACTTCAAAGCAGTAGCCCGAAGCTATAGCTTGTTTATCTTATAGGCAAATCCGGCCCTAAATGTAATTCACTCTTACCGGCAGATTTTTGTAATTTTTACGAAAATTCGTCAGTTTTTACGGTTAAAGGATTTTTACAATTTTACCAATCAGAACGTGTGAATTCCAGAAGGTTCTTCAAAATCTTTCGTCTGTAACAACACAAAATATCTACTTTTTGAAATCACGCAAATTGAAAATAAACATTCTGAAAAGAAAGAAAACAAATCATAACGAGTAGATCATTCTGTTAGTGCAAATGGCGAGGGGGTTTCCCTTTGTTTTAGGTTCTAATTTAAAAATAATAGTCAATTATTACAAGTGTTGCAACTGAATGCATAGCTCATTCAGCCTATATTTTCATTAATACACTTGACCAAATGGTTTTTAGTCCAAAATAGTGAATATAGGCATATTTTCAGCACCGCAGTGAAAGCTGTACTATTTGTATCTAATGTTCTTTTTTTTTCTTTTCTCCCATCAGGAAAGGACATTCGATATTCTCTTCATTTTCATTGAACTAATCAAAAAAAGAAAAAAAATAATGATTTTTTTGTTTTAAGATTTTGGAAGATGTGTTGTTACTATTTTAAGTCCTCCCAAAACTGGGGGGGGGGGGGGCATTGCCCCCTCTGCCCCCCCCCATAAATCCACCCACGGATCCGCCACTGTTTTATGACTGTGAAACATATCTCCATACATCAAACACATAACTGAATAGCTAAGTTTGAACATTCAATAGAATCAGACCAATTGCCTAAAACTATCCTACACACATTAATTTTTTTCTTGACACCAATCAGAATTCAGCTTCTAATAATGGTATTCAATAGCAAAGATATATTGAAATCAGAAATAAAGGATACGAATTAGTTGTCTAAGTTTGTAGTCGGTAAGATTATGTATATTACAAAACATGTTGTCAGTAAGAAGACAAGGCAAAGACTGTATTGTATAGAAGTCAATAAAGAGATTTTCAACTGAACAGCCCAGGATTTGAATACTGCAATAGAAAAGGTATAACCCACATAATGATGTCTATGCAAAACAGGTAAAAAAATAAGTGAAATAAATAATTAATATAAATATCAAGAAATTTATATTCAGATCTATAATTATAGAAAGATTAAGCAAAGATAACACGTGTTTCCAAGCAAAATGAAAACCGCATAATTTCTTACTACCAACAGGAGTAAGCTCTATTCAAGCAAACACAAGGACTTTTTGCAGTGTCTAAGACCCAATACAAGTTTAACAAGCCTTTTCTACATGAGATGTCCTGTTTTATCTCTTTCTTTTATGTTACATTGTTTACATGACTGCCAAGGTTTTCTCAGCTAAAAATACTTGAAAAAGAAATGGATGCTCTTAAAGAAAGCATATTTAAACAAAATAGAAAATGCCTATTTGTTTTTTAATAAATGAATATTGGCTTGGTAAAATAGAAAATAAACATAATTAAATGCACAAACAAGCAATAAAACTACAGACACCACACTCGTTTCAGAGTTACTTGCAACCCATTTGCCAATGCATAAAATTGCAACAATGAAAATCTTTCAATTATTTTGAATGTTTTCATCACAACGTACATAATTTCAAACATTTTTAACACTTTGAGATCTATGCCTGAGCGTCACTCGGGCTGCAGTTTTTGGTGAAGGTTAACTAAGCCCGAGATTCTCTCGGGGTCAAAATTTTACTCTTAGCTATAAAAATACGAGTTCTATACGTTTCTAACCCTTTTAGATTCTATCTACAAACCTTATACTTCCAAAAAAAAAATACAGATGGCAGCACCAGGCAGAAATAATTACATGAGAATAGAAGGTTTAAATTCGAGTTTGTGCTTTGAAATATACTATACAAAAGCAAATTTTATTAAATAATGTGTATTTTCAAATTAAACCTATTTTCAGATATTTGTTCAAGATTTAGGTAAGTTTTTAATTGTGTCTGGGTAAACTTTTATGGTTAAAAATTATGTTTTCCTAAGCAGAACTTTTTTTTAAAGTTTCAAACATGCTTTTTTCGACAATTTCTTACTAAAAATTGATTTTTATTTCATTCAAATAGTTCATTTATTACGAAAGAAAATATCGTGAAGTGTGTAATACAATAAAAATTACTAAAATACACATCTTCCAAGTATTTTTTAAAAAATCATACAAAGCGCCAAAAAACCCCAGTCTGGAGGGAGATATACGATAGATATAGCTCAGACCGGAAAGTGTTAAAAAAGTTCCATATAACACCGAACTTGTCTGCAATTTTATTTCTTATTTGTGTGTTCAATTACTTCCATTTTCTGTTTCAATATATCAGCACAAAGGTAGATAAATTTGGATCAAATACATTAGTATTAACCTGTACTGATACTTAAAACAATTATACTTCAGCTTTAAAGTATCAGCCAAGCTACACTATAGAATGAAACTTGAATCGTATTAAACTGAGAGTGTCAAAATAGTTTTCTTTTTTCAACTGCATATAAAAACTTGTAGTTTAGCCCATCAAAACAATGACATGAGTTGAACTTGTTTTTATTGAGGAAACCACACATGCTTTGTCTGGACAATATGAAAGCAAGGGGAGTTACTTTTAATGAGCAAACCCTAGTCATAATGACAATAGTTTTGTGGTTTCAGAAATATGGACTTTTATTATGTGGTGAGTACTATGCCAGAAGATACTCTAACTGATATTCATGCTAAAGTAAATGAAAACAATAATGAAATCAACATATGTTAGTGAAACATTTGTCAAATATGTCGCTATCACCCAACATACTTCACAGCTTTTGAGCACACAGGAAAACTTCAAGCTTTTTATGCCACGAGTGCAAATGACAATATTTTTGGGTTCATGAGCATTTTCAGAAAAGTAATAATACAAGAAAGAGATAATAACACAATTTAAAGTAAATCAACCAACTTATTTGGTTCCCTGCAGAAATAAATATATAAAAACAAGTTTCGTACAGTAACCCTTCATTATATCATGCTTGTTGGAAAAAAACAGAAAAGGGCGATATATCCAAAAACAAAAAAGAAAAAAAAAACAAAACGGTCATAAAAAAAAATAACTCTTGAAGAAACGTACTAATTAATAAATTGTGCACCTAGATTATTTTATTACAATTTTAGGATGATTTCCTTAATGAAAACACCAGAAAATTGTCAATTGTTTTTTAAAACAAAAATAATTAATTTATAGTATTTCTATTATTGTTCTATGGTGGAATACAAATCGAAATTTGCAGCTTTATAAGAAAACACTTTTTCTGTGAAAGGTAAATCTCTTTCTATGATATCAAATGAAAAGCAAAATTTTTTTTTTAAATATAATTATTCAGGAGACAAAGGAAAGCTGCAATACATTCCACTGAGCGATATAACGAGGTGTAATGCAGCAAGGAGGTACTGAACTATGATTTTTCCACAAAATAATACCTGCCATCCTTCCAAGGAAAAAATCTAGTAGACTTTTTACAATCTCTTAAAGTCCAATCATATGGAAGTTCTTTAATTCATATACCCATAAAATGATTAATTGGAATGTGAAACTAAAAGAAAATTTAAATTAATGCTTAATATACAGTTAAAACTTACTTTTGATCAAAAGTAATAAGAAGAAATAATGTTAATAGATTTCGATGTACTAAAGTTTCAATTTTTGCAAGTAGCTTTCAAACCATGCAGTACATACCGTCTGGAAAAACTATAGAAACATAGCTTAACAGTTTTTTTTTTTTTTTTCAAAACTCCCTAAATACTGTATAACCCCAATTTAAAGATTGTCAAGGGACTGGAAAAAGTTATCGTTAAATCAAGGATATTGTTAAATCTAGCATGGACATTCAATGCAGTTAAATCTGGACCAGTGAAATGTATCATTAAATTGAGAAAATCATTAAATCGGGTATCATTAAATCAAAGTTATACTGTAAATAGATTTTTCCAAAGATTTATAAAATTCAGTAGATTATTAATAAAAATCGGGAGACCAGGAGAAATGCTCAAAGTTCAGGAAAATACTGAAAAAAACCTGTTGAGTTGGCAGGTATGCAAAACCATTCTTTACAAGCACCGGTTATAATAAGCAAAAATCATAATCTCTTTGTGCTCATAATAAGCAAGTTCAACCATACTTCCATAAAAAATGAACGTCCAGGAAAAGTTCTTCTTAAAATACATAGAATATTGAAAGAAAAGAATACTGCTTACCAATTTTCATATAATGTCTGCAAGTGTGTTTTCATACGTTCAAAGGGTGTTCGAGGCTGCTGTGAGTTTTCAATGTTTGGAATGCCTGAAAAAATTAACGTTTACTGTTAAAATAAAACTGATACTCAAAGGCAACAATATTTGATAAGGCAGAAAAGAAACAATAAAAAAATTCAAACAAAAAAAACATCAGCATTGGTCAGGGTTGTTTAGTTTAAAGCTGACTGGTTGAAACCTAACTAATTAAAATCAATTAGTATTTTTTAAAACCCAGGATTATTATTTTTTTTAAACTTTTCTTTCTCAAATGCTAATTTAATTTATGCAAAAATTACAACTAAAACTTTAGATAAATAATTAATTAATAATCGTATAGAATTTGACCCTCCATTTTTAATCAATGCTACTTTTTTATCATTTCTCAAACAACAATAGAGCCAAAGTCACTGACTCAGCTCTAGCTATGGAACAGTAACTTGTGACTTAAAAATATATTTGTTAATGTGAAATCTGGTAAATGTCAACATTATCCTATAAATATCAACATTCACAAGCGGAAAACATCGGCATAAGACAAAATATTTCCAATGTATCACCCATGAAAGTCGACATTCTTCAATTTTGATCTTTCAAGGTAACATATATGTTAAATTTAAAACATGATTCTTTAGAAGCGTAAAACTTAATTTTTGCTTTTTATTGAAAAAAAAAAGTTTAAATTCATTAAAAAGAATAGTATGAAAATTTAATTTTTTAAATTTTCATTTAGAATGTTCCATTTAAAAAAGGTGAATGGTGAGATGAAAGCAAACTCCTGATTATTCAAGGAATAAGTTGGCACAATGACCACAGATCAGCAAATTTTTCTGATAATCTACAAAATAAGTAAAAAAATGATACTAATGTATGCAATAGCTTAAAAGAATCAATAACACTTGTGGACCTAAAATGTAAGTAAAAGCTAAACAAGGATTTTTCATTATTGCAAATGGATTACACACATCCGCGAGCAAATTGTGCAAACACATTAACTGAAACAGACCAAGCTAGGATACCAAAATTGTATGGGGGAAGGCAGGGAACTTTTTGCGAACAAAGCTGGTCTAGTTACTGGTTTTGCATGCAAGTAGTGCAGATCTTTAATCATCAAAAAGTGAAAATCTAAAAACCAAGTTTCAATTAGCAGGACAAGGGTTTGGCCAGAGGATATTTGGGTCCGTTAACGGGTCCTTCACAAAAATCCGATCAACCAAAACGGACCTTTCACAAAATCCCGATCAACCAAAATGGATTCTTCGCAAAATTCTGATAAACAAGAATGGATCTTTCACAAATTTTTTATTGAAAGAGGAAATCTGAAAGCAAAATAATGCATATTTCTGTGCATAAAACCAATAACTTTTGGAACCTTTTTTAAAGTCAAATTAGAGGGATCAGCTTATACAAAATCTGCTAATTTCGCAAAGAAAAAAACGGCACTCTTGTGATGCTCCCTGCAAGCGCAAAATAATTGCTACTGCTAAATAAATATGATGCTTGTTGTTTGTTTCTTGGAAAGCAATTAACAGCTGAAAATAAGTTTGGTTTTAAATAATTTTGTTTGCTTTATCACAGCTAATTAGCAGCGGTGTTGTTGTAAACTTTTCTGAAAAGGCGTTGCAAGCACTTTTCTCCCCCTTTTCTCCCTGCTCATGATTTAATAAACAATAATAACAATAATAAGCAAAATGAACTTAGAACTGCAAAGGGTGGGGAAAAAAATATGATCCCTTCAGATAGGGTTACCAACTTCAAAATTATCTCCACTTAGCATCAGGCGTTGAACTTTTATAATGACTTGATTAGAAAATATTCTCATCATTTTACCAGCTTGTCAATATTTGTGTTTTTACGGTGCAGTGAGATGTTTTACTGTTACTTTGGGAGAAAATTATATGGGTTTGATTTTTTGATGCTAACAAGGATGATTAACTTTAAATAAACTCATTTACTTACCATTTTTTTTTTCTTCAGATGTCTACATTTTGAAAAATGCAATCTTTTAACATCCGATATGAGAATCATATTTTGTTCTTTTTTAAAGCTAACTTTGCGTTATTAGGATGCAAATAAATGAAAAGTCTCTTTATTTTTGTTAGAACGCTCATTTCAAGTTTTTAAAGCAAAATTTCATTTTCTTCTATGAGTCAAAAATCAAAACGTTGAATCGATGGTTTAATTTGATTTTTTTTTTGCTTCAACTGTGTCCACAGATATTAATAATATGTCTATCATAGGACTCTAAAATGCAATTTTATAATAATTTTATCAAAAACATTTTTTTTACAAGCCGTTTTTTATACTTTTGATGCCTTCACTTTGAGAATTGCGATCTCTTTGCATCCATTATGGGAATCCGATTTTTCGATGTTTTGTACGTTTGTTAAGAGGTAAACAAATAAAATCTCTTTTTATTTTTGTTAAAATCACGGAATTTATAAGTTTTAAACAAAATTCTGCTTTTTAAGAGTGTCTTGGGTTAAAAAGTTAAATGCTGAACCCTTGTCTGAATTTTATTTATTTTTTGTTACAATTATTTTAAATACTGTACAGAAATATTTCTAGTATACTTTAACTTAATGTAGAATAGTTGATAAATGTTGATACTTGAGAGAGCAATGCCGTTCCCAATTCCTGCCAAATACTAAAAAAACACCCCAGAATGATATTCTCAACATAGTAGAGGAAAACACTCAACTTTAAGTTTAAATGATGCAGTTTGTGCCATCTCTAAATTCTAAAATTTTGCTTTAGTAAAAAAAAATTTTTTTTCTTTTTTGCGAAATTATTTGATTTTTTACAAAATGAATTCCTTTTTCACAAAAAACGGACCCTGTGAAAAATACTGGACAGACCCCTGGAGAGGCCAGAGTCTTCTTCTTCATCAGCACAACAGCCTGGTGCAGGCCAAGGCTTTCTCCGTCTGCTTCCTCCAGGCGGTACGACACGTTGCCAGGTTTCTCCACCTGTTCACTCCCAAAATTTTAAGGTCCTTCTCAACACTATCCAGCCACCTAGTTGCTGGTCTTCCCCTTCTCCTTGTACCCTCAATTTTCGAAAAAGTTATCTTTTTAATCGGATCCAGATCTGCACGCCTAAATACGTGCCCCAGCCATCTGATTCTGTTGGCTTTAATTACTCTTAAGATGTTGGGTAGTCTGTATTTACGGTATACTTCAAAGTTATATAAACTTCTCCAAACATCATTTTCTTTTACTGCTCCAAAAATTGCCCGAAGGATCTTTCTTTCAAAAATAAGAAGTCTGTTTTCCTCTGTTTTATTAATTGCCCATGTCTCACTACCGCATAATATGATCGGTCTTATGAGGGTTTTGTATAGGTTTATTTTTGTATTAATGGAAAGGAGCTTAGATTTTAATTGTCTCTTTAAGCCAAAGTAGCATCTATTTGCCAGGAGGGGCCAGAGTGGTGATTTCAAAAATTTTATCAAAAATTTTAGGACACAATTTTGATAAAATTTTAGGACAACAAAAATCAAGTTTTTAAAACTTGAATGTAATTTATAAGCTTGATTTTTCGTAGTGGATGATAAAACGTTTCAAATTCAATCTTGAAAACTATAATAAAATGCATTCAATCTTTTATTCTTCAACATAGTGACACATATACCACATATCAATAGGATAAATGTATGTCTAATTACTTCCCTTGCCTTGTTGTTGTTTCATCAGAGTGAATTACAAAGAATGATGAAAAAATTTTTTTAATAAGGGCTTTAAAAGTAAGGTGCAAATTTATCATGTACTTAACTTTTATTAGATAATTTGATCCTTTTTGCTACCTCAGAATCATCAAAACTATCCCTGTAAATTACAGATAAATCATTTAAAGATGCTAATTAACAATTTTTGTACAGCAACTGAAACTAAGAAAACCTCTGCTTTCGAGATTTTATCTTGGAGAGAATTTGAATCAAAAGCTTTGGATTGCTTCATCATAATAAATTCGTTTTCAGCAGAAGACAAAAAATAAGTAATTAAAAATACAACATGATTTTTCAAGCTATTTGTCAACCTCTTATGTTTCGCCACTTCAGTGTGAGACAATACCAGTGAAAATTCTTGAATATCAATATTGGAAAGATAATGTACAAACAGAATGGAATGCTTAAATTGATCCTTTTCTGCATGGCACTATGCGCTGATCTTGCATCCATCTCTGTCTGCTTTTTCCAACCACAAGATAATTTCATTTTCTGTGGCATTTTAACAAAACAAATATCTATTTATATTTTAAAAGCAAAAAGTTAGTGACTACATTTTAAAATTATATGTGCAAGAAAAAATTAGCCTTCACTGAATAGAAATACATAGCAAACTGACTCTTTGTACTGTAAGAACAAACTAATGCTCAAAGCAGACACAAGATAATCACTAAAAAAATAACTATTACTTCCCACCTGGGGACAAATCATTTAAATTTTGCTCTAAATAAATTTTTTGAACCAAGTGTTTATGTTTGGGTTCTAACTCAACACACTGTATTTATTTTATTTCAATTAGTTATGATACCTTTCACCCCCCCCCCCCTCTGCCACAGAACTGCAATTTGAGCGAAGGAGGGAATACTCCCCCCCACTCCAGGTTCACACATTTTTCATTTCTTTTCAAGGAGGAAATAAATCAAAATCATCATATCATATTTCTTTTCCCTAACAAAGTATAGATAAAAGAAACAGCTTTATAATGAGCATGTGTTTTTGTTAACTGCATCCCCTCCCTCCTCCAGAAAAAAAGGAGCAGCAGCACAAGTTTTTCTCTGTTTCTTTTTTAGAAAAAGTTTTTTAGGGTCTACAAAGTTTATTTTATTCTACAATATAGGCATATCATCATGAAAAGTTTCATTTTTAGGTTGAATATTATTTTCCTGCGTAAGTAAGGAATAAATAATGAAAATTTTAGGAATTGTAGGACGAAATTTGAAATTTTAGAATTTTTATGAAAACTCCTACCCCTGCAACTAGTTAGGTTTCAGTGACATTGGAAGGTTCAATGTCATTGGAAAAGAAAGGAAAGCAGCAAAGATGAATATCTAAAAATATATTTTTTGTTTATTTAGTTAAAATGGTTGCATTTGTCTACATTTTGTTAACCATTACCAAAAAGAAAAAAGTAAAAAAAAAAAAAAAGATTAAAGTGTGAAAGACAGTGGATGATCTGTATCTGGAGCTATTATATTTTTTCATCCATGTTGCAAAACCTATTGTTTTCCCATCTTACAAAAACAGAAAAGGTTTTTAATACACATACAGTAAATTGCAAATCACAAAATGACAAACTAACAAAAAAAAAAATTGGAATTAAAATTTGCTTATTGCACACTGACTAAGGAAAGTACACTGAAAAATTAAAAATTTGACACTGTATAGCTCGGTTGATTACATTTAGGGTATAATAGCCTGCCTATCAACAGTTCTCTAATTATGCCAAAACATATGCTTTTTTACATGTGCATCTCTTATTTACTTCAGGTATATGAGAACTGTTTATCATTTAATAACAAAATTCTCCAATTCTCAGTTAGCTGCATCAATTACTATAATCAGCAAGTCTGATGTGAAAACAGCATAACCAGAGATCACCGAACTTCACTAATTATTTAGCCTATTTAATAATTAAAAATGACTGTCAGAACAGCATGTTAAAAATATACCTAAAATTGCATTTTTATCTGTTTCGGTCATTTCCATTACACCAGAAAAACTTGGGTGAATTTTACTTTGCATATTTGGATCATTCAGTGAGTCAAGAGTTCTAAAACAGAAAAAGAATTAACAACAGTTCAAAATTCACAATTTATAAATAAAAGAATGCTTAAAAAACAGAATACTAACTTAATAAAAGCAAATATTCCTGGAATTGTAGGTAAAATTTGAACAGCAGAAGGATTTTGATACAATGTTATGTTCAATGATTGACTCAAAGGATGGATAAAATTTCCTTTTTTAGCTGCCTGTTAAAAAAAATCATAAGTATATATTCTTCAAAATCTGCATTTGTATATAATTAACATGAGAACTATACTATTTTTTTTAATTTATCATACTAACCTCGAGGTCACTGGGTAGTTTACACCTTTTAACACAAGCTTTGATGACATTTAGACAAAGCATAACCTAAAGATGAAATAATAAATATTAATAAAAGAGTACAAATTGAATAAGTAAAGAACTTACTAAAGTATTGAAAGGTAGTTTTATTTTTTTAACACAATGCACAATAAGATTAATGCATTTGTGAGATGACTTTTATTATTAAGAGGTTAGTTTCCCTACAGGTCCTTCTGATTTAAAATGTCAGTGACAGGGGTCACTAGGAGGGGATCATGGCGCAGACTGCAGCATTGAATTTTTTTTTTTGGGGGGGGGGGGGCGAGGTGTTTTGAGAGGTATTTTTCACTCTTTTAAGGGATCTTGCTTGGGGGGGGGGGTGCCCTTGCTCTTAGAGGGATGGGCACCCCTGTCATTGACATGAAGACTTCACCAAACTTTGACAAATAACTTGCAAAAAATGAAAGAAATTTACATTCCAGAAGCTCTCTAATAATGAACCAATTTATGGAATCCTTAAAATAAGTTGAATTTTTAAAAATTCACTAAACTAACGTATGTTTTCAATAGCTGGAACAGGGCTACACAATTTGGAAGGGTATAGATCAATATGAAAAAGCGCATAAAGACGTTATTCATGTACTTTTATTAATTTAAAATGGCACTAAATAAAAAATCTAGTAACATTTTTTCTTTTCTTTTCGCTAAGTACACAAAAATTCCATCTTTTTGAATTTAATAATCTATACTACTATTATAAAGAGGAAAGATTTTTTTGTTTGTTTGTATTGTTTGTATGGCTACATAAAACTAAATTTTAATCAGTTATTCTAAATTTTCTACAATAAAAGTATTTTGGCACAAATAATATGAGTCAATGAGAAGCAAAGGGATGTAAGTGAACATTTTTAAGTTTTGAGTTAAACGCATATAAAGATAACATCCTAGGTAGGTTTTCATTGATTTTTTTTCTAAATCATGCTGTACAGCAACTCTTACCAGAGCTACTAGTCTCTTGCCCCAAGACAGAGGAGAGGTGCCCCTACTATTTGTACTGGTTATCTCCAAATTTTAAAATTTTGCCACTTACATCCCTTTGCTTAAAAAAAAAAAAAAAAAAAAAACCTTTGCTAAATAATTACTACCCTTTCATATGTACCTACAAAAAAAAAATACATTCGTACCATCCAGTCATGGGTGTAATAAATTTTAGTGGGAATAATTTTTGAAATTGAAATATTTTATCAGGTTTACTCTCATTTTGTGGCCGCCAGGGTGATTGCCCCACTCACCCTCCCCCCCTTGGGACGGCCCTGCGAAGGAGTTATTGAGAGAAGTTCTCTTTATTTTCTTCACATACCATTTTAGTTACTGTGTTTAGGATGAATTAAAGAGAAAAAATGGAATCTGTAAATTTTTTTAGTAATTGACAATAAGTAGCACAGTGAACTACAAACATCACAAGTACAAATTGTTTCAAATAGCTAGTAAGGCCATACCCCCCCCCCCCCCCCAAACACGCTTAGAGTCACGAGCGTATCTGCACGCTTTATCTTAAAAATATCAATATAAATTCAACATCTATGTAACTTACTTACATCTGATCTAATCTTATTTTCCATATTCTGGTAATTTTCTGAAGCTTGATCCAAACCAATGCCAAGTATAAAATTTTCGGGGGTAGAAATATGTCTACAAAAATAAAATTGGACTGGTTAAAAATTTAATTTATTCATAAAATTTGTAATTTTATTCAAATAGTAAATTATGTACAGTATATATTAAAGATTTCAAACAAGAAAACTGCAAAAGCTGCTCTTACACATATAATAAATGTGTTGAAATGCTAAGGATTCAATAAAGTCTACTGTAGTGAGACAAAAATATTTGGGGAACTCTCTTTCCTATAGGGACGGTGCTTTGATTGATGAATTTTTGAAAGGCTGAAAAATGGCTCAAAAAAGCAACATACTTAAAATATTTACAACAGTTTATGTTAAAAATCAAATACATATACAGTCGAACACGTAACTTATAACGAGAACGAAGGACCCGTGATACAGTCAACCCTCGTTTATTGCAGTTAACTTTACGGCGATAACTGAATTTCCACAAAGTAGGATTCTGTATTTATAAACTGAATATTTTCCTCTAATTAGAGTTCATAAAACTTATTTATGACAATTTAAAAAGGTTTTTAAGATAGTTAGAGCTTCCTAGACATGAAACAGCAGCCTTAGCCACCATTACATTTGTATTACTTAATATATTGCATAAAATGTGATATATTAGATGTAATAGATATCATTGTTAATTATTGGGAAAGAAACTACACACACACATGCAGTTCTTACACATTACTACTAATCTATGAAAATAGCTCAACTTGTTCGATGATGAATCAATTGCTAGTTAGTGACCGTATGTACCCTCATTCTTCCTCTACATTTATCCTCATTAAAGGTATTATGTACACCACTTAAAAAGCTAGTACATTGTTGAACACCATATACAACATTTATACATTATTTATAGGGGATAAATACATATATATGTATTCATCCCCTAGTAATAACACAATGATTTATACTTTCCAGTTAGTGTTTAGCGGTTAAAATGAGATAGCGATTCCTTACCCTTTCTTCAGCGATTTTATACCTCCACTCCCTCAACTAGTAAAACTACAGCCCCTCAGACCTTACTTAAAAGCTTCTTATTCTTTTGTAGGAATAAGTTTACACGAGTGCATAAAAAAGACTAATCACTGTATTTGAAAAAAAGAAAAAGTCACAATGTAGTGAAGCTGCAAAAGTCGAAGCCCGATGTAGCAAGAGACGACTGTACTTGTTTGTTATACTACCTCAAAAAGTTTGTTCTGCACATCAAAAGCCATTAACTATGCCAATTGTAGTTCGGCTTGAAATTCTACTTTGTCGTTATTATAGTTGCTTTCGTTTTTTTTTCTTTATCTCCTTAAGCTTGAATTTCAGCTAAAATATCCTTGGAAATAAGTATCTTGTTGGTGAGAAGGTTGCTGTCAACAAACATATAATTTTCTAATGCATCTTTACTCTCCAAATTAAAAAAAATGGGGCAGTCATCACTTGTTCTCAAGATTTATTACTCATCTCTTAACTTCTGGTTGACTTTGAAATATTGAGGAAGTTTTTCCCAGAGAAGATAAGCTGAGCTGGAAGCCAATAGAAATTTTCTGAATCACAAGTACCGCTCATTGTAAGCAGGGTTTGCTCGTTGCAAGCAAATGATGCTCCCATAGACTTAACATTGTACCAACCATAAATTTTTGATTCCTTTGTTATATACGGACTCTCGCTAAATCAGGGCTTGTTACAAGCGAGTTCGACCGTGGTCCAAATATCATGTAAAATAAAATGTATTTCTACACACATGTATCATATAAAGTCTACTCACTTCTGTATATTATTCGACAGCCAAAGAGATATAACTGGAGAGAGTAATGTTTGTAGAAAATTCCTTTGCTTGTCATAATCACATATTTCATTACTGTAAATAAAACATCACATTCTAAATATGTCAATCCTTCAAATACATATCAGCATGCACAATAAATTGAACATATTGAACAAATACCTGAGAATTATCAAACCCTCAAAAAGAGAGCTTTTTTCAATTTGTGATAGATTGGGAGAGTGCTGGATAAAATCTTGAATATGCTGACTCAATAATTCAAATGCTGGCTTGAAAAATAATGAATAACAAAGCACATTTACAGACATGAATAATTAAATTTTTAAAGTTGTTTTGAAAATGCATGAATAATATTGGTACACAATTTAAATATACGTAAATATTATTTGCTGATAAATCTTTGTAATACGAACACAAACGCTGAACTTTACAGTTATGTACATCAGATTGAGCATTTACTTAAAAGAAAACAAAAAACCTACATTCTAAAAGAAATATAATCCAAAAAAAAAAAAAGTAAAAGGCCAGCAAGAAGACATACATAACCAATAGATTGCATAGTGCAAGAAGAAAAAGAAGCATATTCTCTATGACCTTTAACATGTTTAATCAGATGAAAGAAAAGTTGTTCTATAAGAGCACAGTTTTAGTAACATTTAGAAATTTCCAAAAGGGTTAAAAGAAAAAAAAGGAAAAAAAGAAGCCTCACCAATTAGAATGATAAAAATATTTTCACAATGAATTTTTAAGGAAAACAAAAGAAAACAGCAGTGTTTTAAAAATGACTTACCATAATTATTTTTGGGCACGATAAGCATAATTTGATAAACAATGCACCAGCATGCCTCCTAATATTTTGAATTTCTTTTATGTAAGCCTGATTTCTACCATCAGTAGTATAACAAGTCCAAACAGAAAATACCTACAAAGTACATAAATATGACAAAAAATATATGGACTACCATTATGGAGTAGCTTTTAAAAAGAGGCCTTTCACCTAAATAAATTGAAATCATTTTAATAAAATGAAACAATTCATTTTCAAATTTTAACTGAAAAGTTATTATGAAAATTCTTTCACACAAAAATTAAGAGATATCTGTGAAAGTGAAAACTTTAAAAAACATTGGCAGAGGCAGTTTTAACAAAGATTATTCAATTGAATTGACATTTCTTTGTCAATTCAATTATTAACAAAGATTTTGATGATTAGACTAATGGTTGAAGATTCAACAAATAAAAAATAACAAACAAATAAAATAAAAAAGCAAAGGTCACAGACACTAGTGGGAATGATAGTTTAGTTAATTGAGTTATCAAAATGTTTCTGGAAACCAAAAGTTCGCTTACATGGAATTTTTAATAACAACTGATGTCGGGGAACAAAAATGGAAAGCGTAAATATAAAATTAAGAAAATTTTACAAAATCCAGACAATTGCACACACATTACACATTTCACAGGAAATATAACAATTTGTACTTGAAAGACTTCAAATAGCAAAGGATTTATTTACATTGGTGTAGTAGAGAAAGGACATGCAACTCTTGAAAATGCATTCATTCAACTGCAAACAAATCGAAGGATCTAATGACACTGCAGTTTGAAAATGAAATTTAAAAATGAATTCAGTATCTTTAGCTTATAAAAGAGTGAATTTGGTGTACATGATACTAAGGTGAATAAATTTTGTTTTCTAGCTAAAAAGTATAGATAATTAATATTTATAAAAATACAGAAATACATTTTCAAAAAATACATTTTCAAAATTACAACACACTCATTCCACCAAAAAATAAATCAATAAATAAATCAGAAAGCAGAAATTAAGATAAAATTTAAAATTAAAAAAAAAAAAAAAAAACAATGTTTTTTTGAGAGTTTTAGAGCCTTGACCTTAAAATTAAATATTACATTATTATATATTATGCAAAACTTATGGCAACAGCATAAAAGTTGTTGTTTGAAATGAGTGATTTGTTAGTCCAGCAGACATTATTCAAGCAGTGTTGCTGCATTATATTCTTTTCAGTCGTAAATATCTCTTTCATTTTTAAGTATTCATTATTCTTAATTCTTGCTGCATATATCTGTAGTGTGCTATAATAAAAGCTAAGTGCGGTTAATCGAGTATGTTTTTTAATTTGTGACTCAAATATTCTGATTAAGCAGCTCAATAAGTTATCCAAACTACAACCTAGCCCTCAGGGTCAAACAAAAACATTAAAAACTTCATTAAGCAAAGAGTAAACATAAATAGATTTTACGACTCTTATAAGTATAGTCAAATACTTTAACTGCAACTTACCTTAAAAATGCTTACATGATGACTATAAACAAACAAGTTCTTTAAACTAAATGCTTACTTTTTCAAAAACTGTAAGAAGTAATTCAGAGGAAAATTCAAGAAAGAAGAATAAAGCTGATATACAAGAAAGCATAGAAGACGATATAACTGGATCCTATAGGACAAAAAAAGTTAAAAGTAAAACCGAGCATTTACTAATAAATACAATAAAAGACAGATGCTACATTTGCTCTGAAATGTATCCAAAGTACTTGATAATTTTGCAATTTATTTTAATGCATGAAATTAAAGTAAGTTTTATGCAAGATTACTATGAAAAAAAAATATTAATTTTTTTTTTTAGTAGTAAGAATTGAAGATTCTTACAAAACAATCAAGTCTAAATTTAGTGTCTAAGGAATTCTGAAAATAATGTCGTTATTCTTTTGAAAAGCATCAAAAATAGTGAAGCAAATTTAAATGAATGGAAGGAAACTTATTAAAGTTAGAAACTTTTGGCATAATTTACATTTCTTTGATTTTTAAAAAGATAACATTATTAATAATAGCTATTAATGATCTTAATGCACTAAAAAAGAAAACTAAAATTAATTTTGTGAGATACAAAGGAAAAAAATAAACCAAACCTCTCCTATATTTATCATATGATAAATAAAATAATCATTGAAGACATTTTAAATACTTATTCGCAAACATATAAAAATATCAATTTTGCCCAAACCCCAATAAGTTTGATTCCTGTTAAAAATTAACATTTAAGAACAATGCATAAATAACTGCTAAGTATAAGCTTGAATGATTTAAAAACGGCGTTGAAAATGAGCTTTGTGAAGTTCATCACAGTTCAAAATAGAAAGGACAGAAACAACACTCAAAAAAGAGCAGCAGTATGTCTACAGTTTAAGTAAAACTGAAATTTCCTGTAAAAAATAAACCACTTTATACCTGACAAAATAACATTTGTACAAACAACAGAACATCCAACTTGGCTACACTAATATTTAAATAGAACATTTGATACTCTCCACTTGGACATTCATTTCAACTCAAAATTAAATTCGAAGAAGCATATGGACACAGCCATTGATAGAGGATATTCAAGATCATGACTACCAAAACTCTTAGCAGGTGTCATTTGGGGCTAAATTTGAGATGGTTTATGCACTGCCTATAAAAACTATATTCGACCTGTTATTGAATATGGAAATGAAGCTTTGATTCTGATTCTGGTAGAGGCAAATTAGACATTTTCCAAAACAATATGTTGCAATTAATTACTGGGGGTGCTAAGTCGACATCTATAGTTGCTTTGGAACTCCAGACAGAGTTAGAACCTCCGAGTCAAAAGTGCTAGAAATGCGTCAGAAACCTTGTTGAAAAAATCTTGCACAGAAAAAATAACTTTCTAACATATTAAGGACCAACAAGCGAGGGATTTAAAACACATAAATCTTTTCTCTCAACAGTGCATGACCTTTATGATACATAGGATATCCACACACCCATTTCGCAAGTCTTCTCACAGGAATGGAACCCTGTCCTAGATCATGTTGGAGAGCCACCTAGACCTTATTTGGAATGTAAATGAACAGTTTTGTTCTCAAAGTGAGATGAACTTTGGTACTGTACATAGCAGGTACCCATCAGACAACTGATTTCATGTTTATGTGCAGTGGCATAGCTACCCTTTCTGCCACTCGGGGCAGCTCCTTAATTTGCTGCCCTTTTGATAGGAAATAGTTAATAGATTAAAGAGTCAAAAGTATTTTAATAAGATTTTAATCAAGAAATTAAAAACTTACCTTTTTTCCTTCGTATTTTTCTTGCAGAAGAAAAAAAGAAATTCAGATTCCCACCGAAATATTCGAAAAGTTAAGACAAAATTCGGAATTTTGAGTATTGCTTTTTAATTTTTTTCTTTTCAAAATTAGAAACAGTTTTATGCTTTCTTAGGTGATGTTAGGGGGGGGGGGGGGTCGGGACTTTTCAAGCAAATTCTCCGAAATTGATGTGTTAAAAAAGCAATTTTAGGATATTATTTTTGGATACCTGAAGATACTGGGGAAAGTTTGGGGGCGCAAGACGGAAAGCTTTTCAACTAAACTGAAAAACACGTAACTGTAGGCTGTATCTAGTGATATAAGGGCTTCCCTTAACTCCAACAAAGACTGGATTTTCCTCCCGAAATATTTTCAAACTAGAAATCAATTTTAGTCTATCTTTGATGGCGTTAAAGAGAACAGGGAACATTCGGGATCTCTCTGGAATCTTCAGATGCCGAAGTTTCAAAAACGCATTTGTAGGTTGTCTTTAACAACATAAGTTCCCAAATGTTTCCAAAAATGTTGGGAATTCAAATGGTTTTCATGTCTCCCCTTGAAACTTTTGAAGCACATTTGGGGTCCCTACCTTAGAATTTTTCGGAAATTTAACTTTCAAAACCCCTACTTTAAGTTATTTTTGGAGACATTGGATGAGATGTGGACTTTAAAGTTTGAAGTTGATGTCCTAAATAAACATTTTAGACTATGTTACAGGAAGTGTCAGAGCTTGACCGCCCTCAGGAATTTGTTGATATTGAAGGTTTAAAAACTCAATATTAGGCTAAAAGATGAGATGGGAAGGGATGGGGTGAGCGTTATCCTTTGAAAATGTTTCGAGGCTCAAGGCCTAAAAATGCACTATTGGGCTGTTTGGTGAGGTTAATAGAAGGTTTGTTGTTCTTCCTGAAAAATGTGACATTTTTTGAGGGTTTAAGAACACAATTTTAAGTTGTTTTTGGTGGGTCAAAACTCTTTGGCCTTAAAACACATTTTAAAGCTTTCTTTGGCAATGTTAGACAGTAAAAAAAGGGGGAGGATTGAAAATGGAGCACCCCAAAATGCTGTTTCAGGCTATGTTTGGCCAAGTTAAGGGAGAAAGGGATGGTAAGTGGCTTTCCTCTGGAAAAATTTCAACATTAAAGTCCTGAAAATACATTTTAAGCTTTGTGACAGTAAGAAGGAGCTTAAAGGTCGTGGAAATTTTCCTAATTTAAAGTTTTAGAAATGCTAATTCAGGGTCAATTTGGTTTCTCCCTTTTGGATCCATGCTTGAGCGAATCATTTAATACTGACGAACTCAGAAGTTCCCACCCAGGGTACGAGCAAGACTTATCCCCTCCCTCTTTCCTAGATCCAGTACTGCTACATTACCAAATTTGGATTATACTATTTTTCACTGATAAAGGACAATAAGATACATAAAATCCATTCTGTCTTAGTGAAAATTTTGTAATCAATGACCAATCAAAGCAATTGATGAAACAGATAATGCTACCTTGAAAATGAGCAAGAAATCGCCCACCATTTGAGACCTCTCTCCTTTTACTCTTGTTGTCACTTTCCTTTATAAAAAAAGTGATTTTTTTAAAAAATAAGGTTCCAAGGAACTTTCTTAAAATCAAGTGGTAGCTTCATCATATAGCGAAACGTTATGAAATGTATTGCTTCTTTCGCAATAGTGAACCATAACAGTAAAAGGAAAAAAACATAGTCCCTTGACTTTACACTACCACCTCCCTATAGCTTCAGACGAAGGAAGAGAAAAAACAAACAATAGTGCTGAGATGTCCAAAGAAAAACACATGTTTTGCATTAGAATAATTTAATTATCATTAGTTGTACCAAAACTTTACAATTCGATGACCTTTTTCTTCTTTTTTTTTTGCAGGGATACAAACAGCCCAAAGTCAAAAAAGAGGAAAAATGGCGAGACTTAAAATTTTAATATAGATATATTTCTTACATTACGTGAAATTATATTGATACTATACTCTCTTTTAAATATTAATAGATGAATGGTTTTTGTTTTTTTTTACTAGTAGAAATGCTAACAAATGAATAAATAAAATAAGCTTGCATTTATTTAAGATTTGAACAAATACATTAATTCCATTTACCATCCCCATAGTCCACAAATCAGGTGAAATTAAAACTTTATAATGTGACATCTAATGCTATAAAGCTTCCATTTAATAAACATTTAAAACAGGCTGAATCATTGGACACCATAATTACAAAATGACATTATCAGTGTGGCTAACCTTGGAGAAACAATTTGAGAAGCATTTTGAAATTTTGTGGAGCAGCTGGATATATTCTATAAAAATCATTAAAACACTAAACCCAATCTAAAACATTTTGAGTTTTAATGGTCATTTTAAGCACTAGCATAAAAATTATTATTTTTAAATTGATAAAAAAAATTTTGATTTGAAAATATAAGTATCTTTAATTTACTATATTTACATGTCTGTCATAATAAAATAGCACAGTGCAATTAAAATAAATTTGAACTTATTAAGATCTTCTAGAGCTATATCTTTGGTAAGCCTGATCAGCATTAAAACTAGATTTGAAGAATGATGTTGGCTTAAATTCTCGGATGGAATAGGATAAACATTTTTGAATGGGTGTGGCAGAATTCATAAAAAAAATAAATAAATAAAGTAGTGAAACCTCCCTTAACGGACACCTCTAATTAATGGACATTTTTGCAAGTTCCAGTCCCTCAATATAGGCCATTCCATGTAATACACTCTGAATAATGGACACTCTGAATAACGGACAGTTATTTCACAAAAAATTTTCCTTGCGATCGCAGCACTTCCAGTTTTTTTTCTTTTCACAGAATATCTTAGTAACTGCTTGCCTTACAAAGCTTTTCATCCTCTGCAACTGATATTCCACCCCCTCCCCCCGTTATTTCCTTATCACTGTTTCTTGGAATTGAAAGGGTGGTAATGGGCAGAAGCAGCGATTGGGGCATAAAAGTTGGGGGCAGAAAAAAAAAAGAACTAAAAGACATGGTACTTTTTACGAGCAGCAAATAATGAAAAGAAAAAAAAGTCATAATTTTGTTACGGCTAGTTTTGAGAGTATTGAAGCAGATAAGTGAAAACTGATGTCAGTCTAACAATTAACGTACGTTTTTTTAAAGATTTTAATGAATTTTGTACACAATAACTATTCAAAAGTTAAGATAAAAAAGCGGAAACTGGGTGCTTTTTCTAACTGGGGCTCTCGGGAGATGCAATTGAGCAGACCGGCGCTGGTAGTAGTCGGCTTAATGGCGCCGTGGTTTCGTTGGATTGTTTAATTTTTAGACATGAAAAAGATTTGCCCATATTCAAGGTCATATTGCCAATTGTCAATAATGCAACTCCAGATAAAATAAATAAATTAACCATAAAAAGTAGAGAATTTTCGGAAGCACTGAAATACAGTAAAGAATGAAAAACTTTTTCCTGAGCAATGGGGACACTGAAAGACTTGCTAAGGTAAATGATTTAAATATTTATATTGAGAAACAGGCTTGTAATGCAAAAAAGAGATGTCAAACTGTTTTAACTGATTACTTTAATTGATTAAATGCTTTTTAAGACAAATGTGTGCTGTCAGTATACCTTTATTAAGAAAAAACAGATTAATTACTCTTGACGTAAAATGTAGTAAACCTTTCGCAATTGTTTCGATTGTGTTCTATAAAGGAAACAACAGCCCATTTTGAAAAAGGTAAATTAAGTAGTTCCTCCTTATAGCGGACACCTCTCAATAACGGACAAAACTTCTGGTCCCTCGACTGTCCGTTATTTGGAGGTTTCACTGTATAAGAAGGGTTGAAAATATTAGTCTACAAAAAGGTATTAATGTCTAAGCAGTAGAATGACGCAGCAGATAGAAATGAGAGAGTGTTACAGAAGCAGATGCAATCGGATTTCAAATGCTACATCGAACGATTGCACCCACCGTCACTCCACTCTCCAGCACTTCTTTCTTCCCCTCCTATTTCACCCTCTTCACCAACAGCAAAACGTTCCTTACTTATTTCTACTAAGGAAAGAATGTGTGCCTCAGCAAGAATCCTGATAGAAGGTCGGGGCAAAAGGGAGGTGAAGAGGTAATTGCGCGATCGCTAGAAAGTGGCTGCGAAATGGGTGTGGCAAAACAATGAACGTACAAGTTTTCAGCAAAAAATAAAATACATACAAGAAGGGTTGAAAATAATAGTCTACAAAAAGTTATAAAGGTTTAAGTGATAGGATGGAATAGTAGACAAAAATGAGCGATTGTTATGGAAGCGGATGCAATTGGATATTGAAATGCATAGACGCTGACGCTTTCTACATCATTCTCGCTTTGTACGTCATTCTCGAGCCTTTTTCATTCCCCACCCACGAAACGAAGTTCCTTTCTTCTTTCTACCTTAGAAAGAACACGTGAGGCAGCAAAAATCCTGCCGGGAAGAACCCGTTTGCAATCGATTGCTTGAAAATGCTAGACGGCCGGGGATATAAAAAAAATACAAAAAGCAAAAAAACGTTCATCCGTGGAAGATTTTCATCCCTGTTTTTTGACTCCAGTTATAGATCAAAAGCATGATTTCCTCATTGGGAAAACACGTTAAATTTTTTCGCATCAAAAATGTGAACTTGCCACCTTTCAAAAAGTGCTGTCCGGGGGAGGGGGACCACCCCCTCCACAGCTACGCCACTGTTCATGAGTACTCAGATGGTTTGTGGCCAAAAATGCTATAAAAAATACCTGGAGTAAATTCAAGTACTTTCAGTATTAGCTGTCCTGTTGGGAAACATTGCGACAATTTTGATGGAGAGATAGGGTCAATTTCATATGTATTTGATGAAAATAAAAACCAGTCTAGAACACAATATTGTTTTTCTTAATGATTTGCAAGCAGCTGATTTGTCACTTACAAACTCAAAATACAATGAAAAGGCATTGGTCCATTGTAGTGTGAAAGAGAAACTTTTTAAACTCAAGAAAATTAGAGAAAGTGTTGCCCTCCAGGTGCCACCTAGTCATTGTGACATTTTGAGTAATGAGCAGGCAAATAAACTTGAGAACACTAGATCTCTTATAACAGAACCTGATTCTCCTTTGCCTCTGCATTATATTAAAAGTACTGTTTAAAATGAATTAAAAATTAAGTTTATCTTTACAAAATGACACACTGCCATAAATAAGAAATGGAGTATCCTCCTCAGTAAAATTATAAAATCTCTAGTAACCTGCCTTGGTCTGTTGGAGTGGCTTTCTTTTGCTTACTCGTAGGATACAACTATCTACAAAAACATTTACACCAAATTGGACTGAGGGATTCAGCTTGTTGCCAGGGTGATATGGATGGTGATCATCTTAAGACATGCTTTGTAATTTTAAAATTCAGAAATGACAACTGTACGAACGCTTAAGTTCACCCTCTCTTTTATGCTTCGATTTCTTACTGGAATACTCATCAATTAATGGCAGAGAGGCTGCAGACAGACATAAAAAAAAAAAAAAACTTTGTATTTGAAATATACAAACCTCAGTATTAAAATTTAGGCAGAGATGCAAAAGGTCCAAACCTTCTTTTGCTAATAGCTGCAAGAGAAAAAAAAACTAATATTAAAAAATTACCTTTGAACAAATTACGAACGTACTGCAATATAGAGCATTATCCTAACAACTTCGACAGCTGCTGCCATAAATAACTTGCGTAAGACAACTCTGAAAATTTAAGTGTCATAGAAACAAATAAATAGAAGAATCTGTCACAAAATAATTAACAAAATAAATAAATAATTGCCAGAGTTGTTTCTGAGGTTATAGAACAAAGAAAATAGTAACACTAGAACTGCTTTCACTACTACTATTAATGTTCTGAAACATAAATTTTTGAATGATACTTTCCATGTTGCTGTAGCTCAATCTTATTTTAATAACTTCCACAAACTCCGTCTCCTGAACGTTTGCTTCACTATAGCCACTAACATTAACAATTTAGCAGCCCTTTGTTCAACCATGTGCATTGTGGCAATTAATTTCCAAAGCTTAGGTCTTGATTGTAATAGCAGTCAGTTTGAATTTAGAAAAAAGTTTTGACCATACTTTTATAACATTGTTTAAATGTTGAGAATTTGGAACGCCTTGGACAGTGGGGTTTATTTTAAGTTTGTGTTGGGCTTAAAGCTATCGGACAATAGCTGTAGTAAAGGTAAGAGTAAATACTGTGCTCATCAGTATTTGGGCTCTGGTGGAAATGCCTGATCTCTGTCCTTTGCACAGGCATTAGAGAAAACCCTGTATTGATTTGTTGTTACCTCTCTTTTTCTTTATTATTCAATATGTTGCAAACTCGTGTTTTTATTATGTTTTACTGTGCAATTCGGCAGAAATGATAAGGAATGCAATCCTAGTAGCTCGTGCATTCGATCATGGTATTTTGGGATCACGGGAAGAGAATCACAAGCATTTGTTACTTTTGGCAAAGTTATTTTATGATTAAGTAACCTGTATCACCATTTCTGTTTCACCTCCCAAATAAAGTTGTTAAGAGCCGAAAATTGTTAGAAAATTGTCTCCAGCACTCAAACAAGGTTCAAATAACTACATTTCAGTGCTAGAATAGTTACCATATTTGTCAGATTTAAGATGAAAGACAATGGATACTCTTTTAAACTGATCACCTTGCATAATTTTTGCCCAAAGCGAGCTAATAATAAGACAGAAATTCAAGCATCTTTAAAGAACTGACCTTACGGTGATACAGAAGAAGTATAATCACTACGTATAATTCACAATATTGCATTCAAATTATATATAATTGCTGTGTATGTATTTATACTAGCAATCATTAGTACTATTCATACAAATAATGTGGAGCAAAATTTCATTATTTTTTTACAGGTTAAAAATGTGTAAAGTTTGTTTCACATGTTTATAATCATGAACAGATAAATATTGTAAAAACAAAAAGAAGTGGCGCATGGAAAACGGAAACATTAGAAAAAGAGATGCAACATTACCAATTTTGAAAACCATTACTGTGAAGACTAGAATACTGGTTTTGTAAGACAAAAATACCAGAATACTGATGTGGAAACCAAATACAATTACCCTTGGTAATGTAGCTGTTTATAAGCAAAATAATGTCATAAGGAAATATTCTTGCTAGAAAATTTAGTCATTTGTTGGCTTTTAGTGCACTAAAAACAAGTTTGAGAAGAAAGAAAGGCAAACCTTTACATCCTCCACTTGACTATTTTTCAATAAAATGGAGCCTATTGCATCCATCAGATATATGATTGCCTCCCATGAAACATGGCGATCAATTGCTAAAAATAAAAGAGGATAAATTTAATAGCTGGCTAATAACAGGATAGAAGAAAGTTTAACATTATTCTTATGATATTGATGAATATTGAATCCTTAAGATATATAAACAATTATGAGCAGTAGAGAGGGAAAGAAAAGAATGGATTGAAATACAGGAAGAATGATTAAATTTTAAAGCAATAAATAGTCTTCCTTTCCCTTTTTTTAAACCTTTCGCAAGATTTTAGAAAGTTTTTGGTGCAATTATCTTAAATCAAAAAGCAAACAAATGGAAAAAACACAATACAGAAAATACTAATGGCACAGTACCTAATAAAATCACAGGAAAATAAAATGAGTTATTTATGTTGAGAAACATAACTTATTTTAACAACATAACATTAAAAATGAAAACTGATAGTTTTAACAAAGTAATGAAATAAATGATTATTATTATTTAGTTTTACTTATTTATTTTTGAATAAATATGGTGGCCGCCGTTTATACAAATCAAGTTTGTTTCAAAGAGTTTTAATTCAATAAAGCAAAAATTAGTAAATATTTTCTCAAAAATGTGGAATTCTATGTTTAACTAAAGATAATTAAGTTTAATTTTAGTTAAATAAGATGAAACACTGTCAGAAGTAACTGCTCATTGAAAATATTTATTCCTTTTTTTAAGTAAAAAATATCATAAAATAACATGAAAAAGCAATTATTAAAAATCACAGATTATTCAGTAGGGGGTAAAAGGAAATAGTGTGCAGTCCATATCAAATTTTCTTTTATAAAACAAATACTTACGACTGTCAGTAACACCATCAAACATTTGTACATCATTCATGAGAGCTCGCAATAGAGTGTTGCCATAGGAAAAGGTAATTTTGGGATAAAGCTTAGTAATGAGCCTCAAATTTTCACAAACTTCGGCACGAAATTCTAAATAAATGAAATTAATTAGCTGTAACAATATAGTAGAAATCCATTTTCATTACAATAATTCAGGGCAAAATATTTTTCATTAATAGGTATGCAAAAGCAAATTAAATAAATTCCTTTCAAATTTTAAATAACGCTCTAAAATGCAAATATATGTTTATAATAAATTGCACTGCTACAACATTTTGGTAGTTAGTATTTGCAGAGATTTCAAAACTATACTTCTAGTATTCAAACTTAGAATTATTTTTTAAAAAATAAATAAATAAGTGTTTGACTGACTTTTCATTTACTCATACAGAGGGTACAGAAAAAGTTTTGCAATGTGACTGAACAGAAAGATCCAGGAGGCTGCAAGTTACTGTTAGGATGTGCCAATCAAGGCTCAAAATAAAGTTTGGGACTTTAATGACAAGGATACACCTAAAACTGTCAGAAAATCTTGATCTCTAAAGAGAAGATCATTTTATTTTTCAGATAGAGCAGAATTGTAGAGCGTGTTGTTTTGAATACATAGAAGACAGACAGTATTAGAGGGTACAATATGTTGTATTATTTTGAATTTAAACTACAAAATTCAAATTCTGATGGAAAATTTGAAAAAACTAAACAAACTAAAGTTGACGCAATTCGTAATTTTTCTGAAAATACTGCGCATTGGGGTAAACCAACCTTCACAATATTACCCTGTCATGGTAAATAACCCTGAAAGTTAAAACTGTTGTAAGAAAGTCATGTTACATATCAAAAGAAAGCTCTATTTTTTAGCTTTACTATATTTTTTGAATTTTCATTCTACTGTAATTGGAAGAGAAGTTACAGTCATTTGTAAAACACTTTTCATTTTTTTCGCACATTTTGAGTATTTTTACAGGCCTATATTTTGAATAATTTCAGAGTAAATATCAAAAAACTTGCAGGATTACTTTTCTTGTCATATGCGTTCTTCATGCCAAATTTTATTGAAATCAGAAACGTTGAGGCCAAGAAGGTGCTTTATCTGACATGAAATTGCTTGTCAGCAACGCAACGGAGTTTGCGAGAGATGGTTTACCCCTCTAATTAGTATTTTCAGAAAAATCTTGAAACATGTCAACTTTAGTTTGCTTCGTTTTTCCAAATTTTCAATCATTATTTGAGATTTTGTAATTAAAACTTCAAATAAAAGACTATATTGTACCCTCTAATATCCCAATTATCCAACATTTAGGGGTAAATTTTATCCCATTAAAAGTGTTTGTTGCTGATAAAAAAATTTACGGGTTCAATATTTTAAAGTGTTTTATTGATTTGCAAAGTTTTATTGTAATCAGTGATTTACACTTAGGTAGGGTTACTTGTAAGTGGTACACAAAGCAGCACCTGCCTAAAGTCATAGAGTCCATGAAAAATCTGCAACTAAAGTTAAGAATGGACACCTGGTACCTCCATCATGAAAAGGTTCCAGCTCACCGTGCCAGAGCCTGCATCGAGTATTTAGCCACTGATGGGGGAGGGGGGGACTGAAACTTCTTGAGCATCCTTCTTACAGTCAGACCTTACTCCCTCTTACTTTGCACTGTCCCACATTTGAAGATGAAGCTGAAAAGAAAATTTTTCCAGTGATGAGGACCTTTAGAGGACTTGGCTTAATAAATGTGTTTCTCTCCAGAATGTAACTTGGCAGAGCTAGTTTGAGGACTGGTTACAAAAAATGAATAAATGTATTATTGAATATGGTGGAAATTACTCAGCTGTATTGCAAAACTTTTATAGTACCCTTTGTATTACCTGTCTCTTAAAAATTTCAGCTTTTTTTCATCGTAACAAACTTGAAGAAATAGAATACCCTTTTAAAGTCGATGCACTTAATGTCTATGAAAGTAAGAGTCCTTACAATCATAACATCTTAAAAGATTTAACACCTACTTTCTTTATTTACCATTTTAAAAATTTTATTTTATATTTTTCTCATGTTGCAAAGTTGCATTTGATTCTTATGTACATTGAAATTTTAGGACATGTTTGAGAGTTTGAACTCATTAACACCCAGTTGAAGCACTTGAAAATGCATTTTCAAACGAAAATGTTTCCATGCAATAGCTGATAGATAGGCAGGGAGTACATCACACTTACTAGGGAATGCAGCATCAAAATCTTCGTCAGAGTCAAATTCTAAGCGGGAATATTCACAAGCAGCAGAATCATTTTTTGAAGGATAACCTACCTATAAAAGTGAAATTACAATACAATTACAATGAACAGTTATACATGTTCATGCACCTGTATAGATGAAAAAAGTTTCAAACAATTAAATGAACTTATTTTTAAGCACTTTTATTATACTTGGAATGTTTGTCACAGAAAAATCTGAGGCCTGCTTTTGCTTATATCTTAGAAACTAGACCACTTAGGGACTTCAGAATTTCACTAAATGATTTGCTTAACCTTAAGGTACAACTTAAAGATGAAAAACCGCAAATTTCATGCAATTTCCCCATTAAAATGAATAAATATAAAACCCCATTGTTACAAATATTTGTCGCCTTAGACAGTAAAATTATTATTTTTTTTTTTTTTGACTTATCTCGGGCATGTTTAGCAATGCTAAACAACCCCCATGAATCCAAATATCTGCAAAAAATCCAAGAACAGCAATGGGTCATTAAGGACCTCTTCCTTCGCAAAACCCAAACAAGATAGAATGTGCTCAGGTGAAACCTCTCCAGCAGAGCACCAGTGACACTCCGGAAAAGTCTTGATATTCCCAGAGAATCTAAGAGCTTTTGTGTGGCCACTCAGGAATCTCGAATATGTTGTCTGGAGGAGTCTACCCTTGAGTCTAAAGGACTCACCAGGACATTTTGCAAAATACCAGGCGTGTCTGGGAGGTGTTTTAAATTGGCGATTGAGCTCCATTTTTGAAATTGTGGAGATCTCACTGAAAGTAAGATCTCCACAAGGGCTCACACCCTCCGCAGCAGCAGATCTAGCCAAAAAGTCAGCCCTTTCATTACCCTCAACTCCAACGTGAGAAGGGATCCATTGAAAGTGAATTGTATGTCCTGATGAAAGAGAATGTAGTAGACTCAGAATGTCCAGGCTGGTCTTGTCGCCCACATTACTCCAATTAGCGAGGTGCTGAATTGAGGCACGACTGTCAGTCAAAATCCAGATTTCCTGGAAACACTCCTCCCGCTGAACAGCACACTGCAGACCCTTTCTGATAGCAATTAGTTCTGATCTAAATACTGAACAGAAATTCGGGTTTCTGATTTTAAATTCCAAGGCCCCAGAGGGAGTAGGAATGAATACTCCACTGCCCGAAACGCCATCTTCTCCCCTGCTTCCATCTGTATAGATTTTCAAGGAGAAATGTGGTATATTATGTATAGTTTCCAGGGCCATTTGTTTAACTAGGTCCGGTGGATCTGAACTCTTGATCACACTAGTCAGGAGCTCGTCATGGAAATAAATTCCCTCAAGCTCCAAACCAGCTCCTGCGTAACCCAGGAAATGTGTTTCCACATCGGAGGGAGGTAAGTTCAATGACCTTGCATAGGAGAAGGGGCTATGTTTCTTCAAACGAGTATTATCATTCCATGCAAGAAGGTAGGCTGAAGTCCGGTGTTGTTCTCTATAACTATATAATTTGCTAAAATACCTTGTAAGGCCACACTGTCTTCTTTTTGCAAGGGCAGGCAAGTTGCTCTCAAAGAGCACTATATCATTTCGACAACTATGTCTAAGTCCGGCAATAATTCTAGCTGCGCTAAGCTGTACTCTTTCAAGTTAGTAAAATTAATAGTAATCATAATGAATATTTTGAATTACGGTTTCTCTGAAGCAAGCATGAAATGTATTTCTTATCAATGCTCTCATCTATACCAATAATCAATAACGGGGCTAAGTAAAAGTAGGGTCTGGTGGGGTAAAGTGGTCATAAAATCGTAGGTTTTCAACTTAGGTGGATAATAAATACAATAAATTCTTTAAACACTTCAACTTTTTTTTGTTGTTATTTAACCCTTCAAGCGGCCGTGACGTAAAATTCCTTCACCCAGCGATGTATTGAAGAGCGGCCGTGTCGAAAATTTTGGCCTTGAATATTCTTTTTCGAGAACGGCTGCGGCGTAAAATTCTATGGAAGAATATTCATGGCGAAATTTTTCGACACGGCCGCTCTTCGATACATCGCTAAGTGAAGGAATTTTACGTCACGGCCGCTTGAAGGGTTAACATTGCATTATTAAAGAACACGGTACATTGAATTTTTGGGGAAAAAATATTGATTTTAGTAGTTTTATAACACTTTCCCCTATGTTTTTGTGAACACTTTACCCCATGGGATGAAGGAAAGTGGTCACAGTTAAATTTAGATGCAAAACCATTATATATAACCCAAATACTTGTATATTTTGGTTGTTTTTATAGTGACATGTATATACGCGAGTACATGCGTGTATAAATCAGTATATGTGTGTCGTGTAATATATATGAGTAAACACGTTCTTATATGAGACATGTATACATCAGATACATGCATGCATGTACTCACTCAAGTATACACGTGTATACATGAGTATATAAGCATATAAACATGATTAATTACAAGAGCGTATACTTTCTACACGAGTAAATATGTGTCACCTGTATATACTTGTTCAGTGCATATACGTGTATAAACGAACATCATGTGTATGCACTTGTATCTCCAGTATATACGTGCATACCCGAGTATGTACGTGTATAGTAGACGTATATACGCATTTATAAGTTTACATACATATTTGGGTATGCACAAGTTAATTCGTCGATACATCCTGGGCGTGTTTGTACGTGTCTACTCACGTATATTTTTATGGAAGCTTTAGTATATACATATGTATAGGTGTAAACACTATTACACACCTACGTACATTTACGGGTACACATTACTACATGTATGTATACATGAGTATATGTGCTCATATACAGGTATGCCTACAGAGTGAATCCAAGCTCTTGGGCAAAAATCTAAGGGGTGGGCAGGATAAGAAGCAAAGAATCATTCGGAACTTATGGTCGCTGACGAGCTACACGCACACAAAGCCAGAAAGTGATGGATGCAAGACAAGTCACAAATTAGTACCACAAAGACCAAAAATTCTTAAGACTTAAAATGTTGTGTAAAATTGTCTTTATGTAATAAATTTTAGACCTGTTTTGCACCCGTCAGCTTCTGGCTTTGTGTGCATGTAGCGCATCAGCAGTGTGTTTGTGACCATATTTTCCTTATGTGAGTCTTGCTTCTTATCCTCCCCACTAACAGTTTTTAACAGTTTACTGAAGAGTTTAAACTCACCCTGTATACATGTACCTGTATATCATATGCTTGTATGTATGTAATTACTACTCGAGTACATATACTTGTATACCTGAGTATATATAAGTGTTGGTATGTATACGAGTATATATGTGTATAGTAGGGTGGAGTGAAAAAAATGAAATTGAGAAATATGTTTAGCCTGTATGTGGAAAAGTTGTCTCTTATCAAACCTATTTATCATACAAAATTTCAGCTAAATCAAACAATATCTTTAGCTGCCCATTTGAGGTTCAGTTTTAAGTATTTAGCCTCATTTTTCACCAAACTCGCAAAAGAGAGCTGATAAAATATATTAATCTCTCATTTGAATCTACGAATGGTTGAAATTAAACTCTGGAGAATTAAATACTTAATGTATAGTTAGATGAATGACCTAGGTAATTGCGAAATGGCCTTCAAATGTGCATCAAGAGCGCACATCGCATATGCTGTCTCAGCTCTGGGTTGTCCTTTCTTTGCGTTCACCGTTATCAACTGGGTTCTTTGTTCTAGTTTGTTGTCTTTCTTATTTAAAAAGGTTCTACATAGTACGAATTATTTCAAACTTTTAAGTTATAACTTCAAATGTAAATGAAAAGGCTGTTTTTACGTATAAACAGTTTGAAAAAAAAAAAAAAAACACACACACACACACACACACACAATTAGAAGTCAAGATTTTTCTTCACCAAAGTAAACGAGATAAGCATCAAGCAGCTGAATTCCATTGAAATATATTGAAGTAATCTTGAATTCTTAAACACAGTTATCAAGTTTAGCCTTTTTTTCCCATTAAACTCTCTTGAGGGCTCAGCTCTCTCACGAGTTTTCTATTGTTGGTCAGAATTGACCAATATAATGTTTTCTTGATGTTATTCTATTCTATACGTTATTCTATTACATTGTAAAAGTATTCACTTCCAATAATAAATGATGAATTAGGTTTTATTTTATAGAGTATAAATATTATAATAACATATTCTGTTAAAACTTTCACTCTTTGATGGGCATTTCCTTGAAATATATAACCGAAAAGTTCTATTAGCTGTCGTTAACCTTCTGCAATGACTATTCTTTCTTAACTCTGAAACATTATTTCAAATGTAAATGAAGACATTGTTTTTACATGTGAACAACTTGAAAGGAAAAAAAAAAAAACAATTTCAGTAATTTTTTCCATTTATTATTTTTTAAATTAAATGTCTGAAATATTTCTTCTTTTTATTGCTTGTGAGATTAATTACAAACATTTGTGCCCTACTAAGTGCCTTATTCCTGGCCGATTAGATGCTTTTTATTAACACCCCAGCAGTTTCAACAATTGTTTCATATTCCAGACCGTAGGTTCGTTCATATGTGTGTGTGTGTGTACGGGGGAGGGGGGGGGGTCAATTTTCAGCATGATTCTCTCTCCTTAATGTGGTAGTCAGTATCTGCCCCTGTCCGATACATCAGCCTCAATTTCCAGCTCCAGATTCAAGTTAAGGACTGAAAAAATAAAGCTAGAAAGACAACTTAAGACCAAGTTGTTTTACTTTACTCTTATAACCTGTATCAAAGTATGATGTACCGTACCTTCCTGTGTCTGGTAGCTTTCATAAGATTAAGATAAGCATAACAGCATTTTAAAAGAAAAATATTGATATTTCTAAGTTACGAGCTATGGGTTAAGTGCAAACAGTGATTAATACATATTTTTGAAAATGGAGTTATGAAGAAAATTGAGATTTACATTAGATGTTCATTGCAATGGTTTATTTGTTAGTTAAATACAAATAAATTTCCATTACGCCAGATACTATAACATTCGGGTGAAAAAACAGCGGGGCCAAAGGGATATTGTTTAGAAATTGAGGACAAACTAGAGTAATGGGAAAAGATGACTGTGGTAAACTTTGTACAGATCAATAGTATGTCTACAAAATATAGAATACAATTTCGAATGGAAATATTTCAATCAGTTCGTTAAAAAAAATACAGTCATTGTAGAAGGCTAATGACAGTTATATATTTCAAGAAAATGCCCATCAGACAACATGAAAGTTTCAACAGAATATGTTATTATAGTATACATACTCTATAAAATAAAACCTAATTCATCGTGTATTATTGGAAGTGAATACTTTTACAATGTAATAGAATAACATATAGAATAGAATAACATCAAGAAAACATTACATTGGTCAATTCTGGCCAACAATAGAAAGCGTGTGAGAGAGCTGAGCCCTCAAGAGCGTTTAAGGGGGAAAATGGCTAAACTCGATAATTATGTTTAAGAATTCAAGATTACTTCAATATCTTTCAATAGAATTTAGCTGCTTGACGCTTATCTCATTTACTTTGGTGAAGAAAAATCTTGACTTCTAATTGTGTTTTTTTTTTTTAATTGTTTTATATGTAAAAAATGCCTTTTCATTTACATTTGAAGTTATAGCTAAAAAGTTTGAAATAATTCATACTAAATAGAACCTTTTTAAATACGAAAGACAACAAACTAGAACAAAGAACCCAGTTCATAGCGGTGAACGCAAAGAAAGGACAAACCAGAGCTGACATAGCATATGCGATGTGCGCTCTTGATGCACATTTGAAGGCCATTTTGCAATTACCTAGGTCATTCATCTAACTATACATTAAGCATTTAATTCTTCAGAGTTTAATTTCAACCATTCTTAGATTCAAATGGGAGATAATTATATTTTATCAGCTCATTTTTGCGAGTTTGGTGAAAAATGAGGCTAAATACTTAAAATTGAACCTCAAATGGGCAGCTAAAGACATTATTTGATTTAGCTGAAATTTTGTATGATAAATAGTCTTGGTAAGAGGACACTTTTTCACATACAGGCTAAACATATTTCTCAATTTCGTTTTTTTTCACTCCACCCCAGTGTATTGTTCAAGGTATATCTGTATAGATAAAAAATACTTTCAGATGCCCATATACGTATTTATTGGTGCATTTATGTGAAAACGTATATATACGTGCCTACACAAGTATATGTGTATGCATAGGCATATACTTGTATGTTTAACTCCAATTACCCTAAAAAACAATACATTTTAAGTGGAATTAATATTTAATTCATATCTGCATTATACTTAAAAATTAAGTGACTTTAGAAGAACAATATTCTTTAAGCCTAATTTTACGACCACTTTACCCCATCTTACCTAAAAATTGCTGTAAAAATTATCCAAAATAGATTCAGCTTGAGATAAGTAAAAAGATTCCTGTGCAGTCAATCTGTTCATAATTCTAACAAACAAAATTTCCCAAGAAAGTTAAAAGAGGTGTTTAGATTTAAAAAAATTTCCTATTCACACAAAATACTTTTTTTAACCACATAACATTTTTCCAATTGCAAAATTTTGTATTTAAAATGTAGTTTCTAACCACCCTACTCTAAAATAAAATTTCTATATTCATTCAAACATTTATTGCCAAGCTATAGCCATTTATTTAATGTATGACCATTTTCCCCCACCAAACCCTACATAATACGATCTTTATCAGGAGTAAATTGCATGTTTTGAAACATAAATTAGTTTGGGAAAACTTTAATATTTAAATGGTTTTAATTAAATTAACAAACAAATAAATCCTAGAGAGGAACAGGGATTAAATTTTTAGTACCAACTGCTTAAAGTTTTAGACACGTATCTAGGTTTTCTTTTCTTTTAGTTTAGAACATTTATATAAAAAAATAAGGTGAAGTTTTGTGATGGTAACATTATTCTATTTTTGAAATATATTTACACTAAAAAGAATAAAATAACAGATTTTTTTTTAAAATATCAATTACTTTTAATAATGCACTCAAAAGGACAAAATAACCTTTCTGGGTCAGAAAGGACAATTTAAAAATTCCTTTAGTTTTCGAAAATTCCAAGAAAATGACCCCACAAACAAAGAAAAGTGTGGCTCAAGTCTTTAAGAGATTTCTTAGCATTATCTAGCTTTCATCATAACTTTGAGTGTGTTTTTTTTAAAAATACTAAGCACTTTTAATAATGCACTCAAAAAGACTTTTCTGGGTCAGAAATGACACTTTTAGTATTCCTGTAGTTTTCAAAAATTCCAAGAAAGTGACACCACAAACAAAGAAAAGAGTGGTTCTAGTCATTTCAAACCAAACTTTCCCAATAAAAAAAATATGCATGTTTTAACACTCAAAGTTATGATTGAAAGCTCGGTATTGATAAGAAATTCTCTACATGATTTGAACCCATAGATTTTAAAATAGAGTAGATGAGCATTTCCCCGCTTTTTCTCCTCAGAGCGCACGTCAACATCCCCCGTTGAACATCAGTGATCATGGGACAGGGACACCTTACAGAAGCATCTCTTTCCCTCATCGCAGAGAATCGCTTTTTTTGTTGCGATCTTTTGTACAATTAAGGGAAATAGAAGCATTAAATAGTTTCCCATCACAACTTTTGATGCAAATGCATAAGTTATTCAAGCTTTTTTTTTTCAAGTATTTTAAGTACCGAGTAGAAACAGAAGCATTTAACATTATTTATGGAAGAAAACAATCTTAAGCATAAAAAACCTTTCAAGATTTTTCTAGATATTTTGGTTTAATGCAGAATTTAAACGTAACTTTTGAAGTCAGTGCAATAATTACATAAAACTACATGTCCCATAATTCAATTAGAAAAGCAAATGAAAGTATTCTTGAATCTACAACAATTCTTGCAATTAAATAATATTCTCATGCGTTGCACACTAACAATATATTAGTGAAACGATAACTTTGGTTTTTTTAGTCAACTTCAATAAACTTTTTATAAGTAGTATTGATAAGTATTCAGAAAATGAGTTTATTTGTTGAGCCATTCCATTTTGTGTCAGGCAGAGCCTGTCACATGACCATCACTGATTTCTTTAAAAACATTACAGTGGTTACAACTAAAGGGAGTATGAAATATTACGAAAGGGTTTTTCCAGTTACAAACAGCGATGTTGAAAAAAAAAAATGAACGAAACATTAGATTTGAAATGGACCGTACTTCAAAACTATTTAACCTATTGGAATAATTCTTTTTTCTACAAATAAAACCTATGAATTATCTAAGCATCGTTTTTAAAAATTTAGTCGGGTTTATTGATCATATTTTTCTGTTGGAAAAACTGCATGTTTACCAATTTTATAATTTAACTATGGAAAATATTTTTTTTTTCTCAACGATGATGAAAGTCAGAAGCTCTTACATGGTATTTCATAGCATATTTTGTTGCAATATTTGGATGGATATAGCATAGTTTAAATTGAAATTTTGAAAGTTTTCAAACATTAACAACTTTTGAAGTGAATTACTCAAAAAGCTCATTTTTTAAAAATCAAAAAATTTGCTCATTTGAACTTCTTTTAATCTTTATATATTAATGAGCAAGCCATTTTCTTTCGGTACTGATTTCTCCTCTGTTTGTGAACCGATTTCCTTCAATTTTTTTTGTTTGGTAGCTATTGCTGAGTTTGAAGTCATCAATAAATTTTTTTTAATTGAACGCTAATTAACGGAGATATCAATAAAAAAAAAAGCATCTTCATCCTAAATGGCTCCTTCTACATGAACGGATGGTCCACTTTTTTCGAATTTGATATGGTTGGAAAGGTCTTTAAAAAATATGCCTAACGAAAAAATTGTCAATGCGCCCAAGGTCCAATAACCTAAATTCACTAGAAAAAATTATAAGAGTTTTTTAGTTAGCAAAACCTAAAATTTTAATTTTATCTCTTTTTATTGTTGAAATTCATTCTTGGAAGCATGAAACATTACCGTAAAATGGTATAGTCAGAGAATATTAGAAGCCTACTTGTTTGATGACCGATATAATTAATTGAAGATGATTATAAGAAATAACCTAACTGTTCACCACTATAGCAATCACAGCCAAGGCTTAATTTCTAACAAAAGAAATACAGGAGCCCTATGACCTTCAAAATTTATTTGAACAGACTGAATTCAGTCCAAAATATAAAATTTTTACGCAAAATGAAACTGAAGAACAGGACCTAAGCTCTTGTGAGCTCCCATGAAATATTATACCCTGATAATAGCAGAAACCAGAAAGTAATATAAATAACAAAATCAGATATTCACCAAAGGTAGTTACTTCTCTTCAATAACTAGGCAGAGTCATACAAGAAGAGGAATAACTGGATCATCAAAAGCAGGCCCGTGTCCAGGTTTTCATAAAGGGAGGGGTTTTAATCTTACCTGTGGGGGAGGGGGATTCAACCCTTCACAAACATTAGTTTAACAACAAATTGCCAATCCTGGTACGGGTTTATACACCTGTAAGGACTGCTGTACCCCCCCCCCCCCTCGCCCCAAAGAAGGATAATAATTTCTGCACAAGTGACCAAAGTATTCCTTTATTTTACAAGTTCACTTCAAATTTCTTTTTAATTAAATCTGTTTACTATGCAATACATTGCAATAAGCATTAAAAACTCTCCACAAATTCTTTTATAATGTAAGAATGTATATTAGGTTTTATGTTCTGAAATAATGAATGTTCTATAAACTAAGCAAGAAAGAGCTTATTACAGATGCAAATTATATTACCAAACACAATCATTAATGTGTCTTCATAGCTGTAACATATGTCAAATTCTTCATAATCTCCTTACAATAAGCAATATTAATGCTTTGCATTTGTAGACCATTTAGCGGTTCTTCCACCATAGTTTTTCCAAAATATTATTTTAGTTGGTACAGTGGCGGATTTAGCCGTTCATTTTTGGAGGGGCCATCCGAAATTTTTGAGCAAACTCCCCAGAAGTTTTATTGAAATGAAGTTTTAAAAATTTAGGTTATCTTTGGGGACATTGGGTGAAAAGCATTGTTTTAAGAATCTAACTTGGAAATGTTTCTAAATGGAAATTTTCGGGTAATTTTTTTTAAATTGGGGTCCTAAAAACGCATTTTAGGCTATTTTTGACGACGTAAGAAGAAAGGTCAATGTTGGGGTACTGACCCCAAAATATTTTTTGAAAAATGAAGTTTTAAAACCGAAATATTCTGCCGTTTTTGTTGAGAAATTACGAGATGGGGTGGATGCTCTTCTAGTTCTTTTGCTATCAAGCCGAAAAATGCACATTTAGGCAATGTTTGCTAACATAAAAAAGAGTTTGCTTGGAATCTCCAATTTCTTGAAATATTCTGTCATTGAGGCTCTAAAAATTCAATTCTAAGCTATTTTTGGACATACTAGAGAAGAGGATGGAACTTCGTGAGTTCTTCCCCCAAAAAACCCATTTTAAAGCTATCATCACGATATTAGTCGGAGGAGGGGGGGGAGGGCTCCAATCAGAGATCGTTTTTGTAATTGAAGCCCAAAAGGGCCATTTAGTTCGCTTTTAGGCAAATTGAGGGAAAAGGGTAAGTAAGCTAAAAAGTTTCCAAACTGGAAGTCCTAAAATGCAATTTTTGGTTTTCGTTTGTAGCATTAGAGGAAGAGCACGGGAAAAATGGAACTCTCCCTCGGAAATTTTTCGAAATTAAATTCATAAAAACACAAATTTAGGCTCCCATTGTTCTTGCAAGCAATAGGTGTACTCTGAGGACAGCACCATTGAGAGATCGTCCAAGTGTCTTTTAAGTTGACATCAAGAAATGGTGTTAATGATGGAGCAAAATTTTAGAAATACTAGTTGCTTTTAGGAGAGGGATATAATTTCTTTCCCAATCAAGAACTTAATTTCTTTTAAAGTTTGTTACTATCTGTAACTTTGTTATCCTCTCATAATATTTTCATTCCCTCTTTTTCTTCCGAAAAAAATTCCTATGACCACAAGGCTTTGGGAGGGGCCATGACCCCCATTAAGCTTCAACATTAAAGTTAATTTAACTTAAATATGCGTTTTCTTCATTTGACTCATTATTTTTCCCCTAATGGGAGGGGTTTAACCCCTAAAACCCTCCCCTTGGACACGGCTCTGATCAAAAGTGATTTGTTACACATATATTATTAAAAGTCATTAAGATTTTAAGTGTTACTGATAAAATACACTAGTGTAACTATTAGGCAATGAGCATATCAGAATTTCATTAATGAAATTATTAGAAAAAACATCATTTTATACGCATATTTCTCATGTGCAATAAGATCATTTTCGACAAAATTATAAATCTTCTTCTGAGCAAAAACACGGGATTTGATACATATCTACTGAAGCATTAAAAGGGGTTCAGATGAGCAAATTGGTTAGATTTAAAAAAGAAAAATGGGCTTTTGTCTCACATCAAAAATTTAATTTTTGAAAATTTCCTTATTTTTAAATTTGATTTCTCGGGCAGTATGCATCTGTACAATAAAATAAACTACGAAACTACCACATAAAGGAGTCAGACTGCCATCTTTGTTTAGTAAAAAAAAATTTTTTTTTTTCATAATCCACCATCTTGGGGAAAAAAAGTCAACTACAAGACCTAGAAAAGCTCAGATTTCCAAAGGTACAGATTATCCTACATTAGTGTATGAAAATCTTTAGACAATACTAGCATTTAAATGACATTTTGCATTGTCATATTACTCTTGCCCGAGAGAAGGGAGTCTCATCGATGTCCCATGATCACGTGATTCGCGGAAGAATCATGATGACCCCACTTTCTTCAGGCGAAATACACTGTGCTGTAGGAGAAAGGCATAATCTATCATTTTAAAGATCTATGCTTGAACCACTTTTCTTCATTTGTGGTGTCATTTTTTTTTGGAATTTTCGAAATCTACAGGAATACTTAAATATTGTCCTTCCTGACCCATAAAAGTTATTTTGTCCTTATGAGTGCATTATTAAAAGTGCTTATTATTATTTCGTTTTAATTCTGTTTTTCTCCATTACAGTATCAATGATATAGACAAAAAATTAAAACAATAAAGTTATTCAATTTTCAATATACAGGGTGATTACAGTTAAAGTTATAATCTCAAAAAATTACTTGTCTAACTATTATATTTTAAATGATTTAAAGACCAAATGACACATTTCATACTGCCTTTTTTACAGCTATGTATGTAGTGCACCATACTGTACCTTAATAATTAGCATATCTCATCAACATTGTAACCCTTGACAGCACCAGCTACTGGTACTTTTTGGAGCTATCATTTTTTTCTTTTTGAAACAAATTCCAGTGACATCAGAACTGTTCTGATGAAATAATATCAAATTATTCTGACCAGAAGTTGCAAAATTAGAGCCTTTTGAAATTGCAAATTTAATTATAATCACCTTGCATCTTAAAATGCAAATATCTAAGTAAAAACTATTAAATTAAAAAAAATAATGAAGAATTTGCTTGTATTTTAACAAGTAAAATTACTTATAAAGTACTTTTGACGTCTTTTTTTTCTAGATTTTTGATGCAAATTCAAGAAATAGTCATTGCATTTGTAAAATAAAGCTAAGTATCTGCATCAGCCATAAGAGTTAAATATGATTTTGTAACATTTTAAAACAACATCCAAGCATAAAAAGTGCTTCAGTTAAAATCTAAACACAATTACCTTGAGCAGCTTTTCACTTTCAATTTTAACTAAGGAATGAAGAATCTGCTGAAATGGTGAGTTTTGGTAGAGCTCGGGACTACGCAAAATTCCTGACCAAAAACTTTGTGTGGAATGAGATATAACCTATATTACAAAACAATACAGTTGATATTCGTTTAACTATGTCAATAAAAAGTAAAAGAATAATTATTTACAAAAACTCAAAGAATATATTTAATTAATGTAAGTGACTGTGATATATTATCCTTTACTTAACTTATACAGCAAAGATGTTATATGTTGATAGACGGCATGATAAACACTTATCTTTGTCAAAAACAATGTGTTTGTGTACAGAAAAGGGTTTGCTAGTCTTTTTCTTTTTTTTTGAATTTGCAGTATTTTCATTGAAAATACTGATTTGCTGCTAAAATTTATCATACTAAAGTAATTAGTTTTACTTTCACATGGGATTTGTGTTTTTTTTCTTCTTCTTTTCTTTCTTTCTTTTCTTTAATTTATTCATGTTTGCATTGAAGAAAAATATAAGAAACAAATTGTTTGTATTTTTTACTTTACTGTTCAAAAATTATAGGATAATGTTATAATAAGATAATGTTGCATAGTTATGGCAATGCACTAAAGTTTTGTCTATCTGTTTCTCTCTTGTAAACAAAATAAAGCACAAACAATTACCAAAAAAAAAAAAAAAAAAACCCTATGCTTTTAATCACATGATTGAATTCAAAAACAATGCATGACCTAAGGAAACAAGCATGGTGATTGAACTGAATTGTGATAGATCTTAGCTAACATGTTGAAACTACTATTAAGTTTAACAATACTTAGATTTAATGCACATTATGTCTCCTTTATAAAATGTAGCCTTGAAACTTCAAAAATCAAACTTGTGTTCTTTCAATGCTTAGTGCAATTCTAAAATTTTATTTCATTAAAAAAATATCAGCTCTATCGTGTATTAATTTTTTTAAGGATGCCATGTGGCTGAATTTGGAATTTAGCTTTTAACTGAAGATGAAAAAGAAGGTAAAGTAAGATTTACATTAAAGTTAAACTGATTAAGGTGAAAAAACAACGTAAAAAAAGCAAATATTGGAGAAAATACAACATATAGCTATTTCAAGGCTACAATGGAGCCTCTTCATCAGTGCACAAAGCTGCACTGATGAAGCTGCTTTTTGCACTGATGAAGAGGCTCTATTGTAGCCTTGAAATAGCTATATGCTGTTTTTTCTCCAATATTTGTGCTTTATTTACGTTGTTTTTTCACCTTAATCATATTGTAGCACAAAGCTTATATGAAAATTTTTCATTTAAAATTAAACAATATCAGGAAAATGAATCATACAATTCCTACCAAATTGTAACAACAGTTTTTAGTAAAAAGTAAATTAAATGTTAATTTTTCTCATATTACCTAGTAAAATCTTATAGTAGTCTCATATTACCTTAAAAAGTAAATTAAATGTTAATTTTTCTCATATTACCTGGCTTTGTACAAAATTCAGAAATGAATACTATCACTAGCAATGCAGGCTATAATTCAAATACATGATGTTTGCACACTTAAAATAACTGGAGAAACTAGATCATTAAAAGTACAAAAAAGTGAATATTAAAACATAACATACCATACTAGGATGCTTTGTCAAAAGCAAAATGCAGTTTAAATACATGTCAAAATGCACCGGCTCTTTTAAATCATTGAAATGACCCTAAAAGATAAAAGAGTAACAACAGTAACGTAAAATTATCTATATGTGAAAGAAATAAAATGTTCAAACAATGCGGGTTTTTGGAATATGAAAAGTTAAAATTTACCGAGAGCTTCAAGTGTTATTAAGCTCACTTTTTTACAATTAGTCATTACGCTTAGCCACTAGACAAGTTAATCTGGAAAGCTGTCTTTGTCTTCTGGAATTGTCTCAACCAATATAGAAATCCAATTGGTTGACCCATTTGGTATAAATACCAGTGTCCACGAAATTGACGTACAGTTTTCTTACAACCATCTGGTTGGGTGCTTAGTTTATTGCACTGATGAAGAGGTTCCATTGTAGCCTTGAAATAGCTATATGATGTATTTTCTTGAAAAAAAGTGCTTTATTTAAGTTTGTTTTTCAATTTAACTATAATACAGAAATTAGCCCTCAATCTCAGAGAGGGAATAATTTTTACCTTTTCCCCTATCCCTGCTAGTTTCTTTCCAACATTATAACTTATAGTAATTGTAATCATTTGCTAAAAAGCTTCAAAGCTTCTTTTTGCTAAATGAAAAGCAAAAAAAATACAATAATATTTTAAACATATCTCAATATATTTTTCTTTTGATTTCTGATCAGTTTCAGGACTCATTACAAATATTTTCTTTCCTCGGTGTGGAAAATCATGACTTGGTTGCAGAAAAAATCTTTAGGATTATCTTCCATGTATAGCATAGTGATAGATCTGGTAGCAGAAACAGCATGATGTTGTGGCCTAAATCAGATTCTTTTGGGAAAAGTTAGATTATTTCTTAGTTAGGGGCAAAACAAAAACCTAAATAATATAAGAAAAATGAACTTAAATTTCAGCGAACAAAGATTTGCCCTGTATTTTCAGGAATTTTATCCACAAGTAGCATGTACTTGCAGTTTTCAGTTTAGCATCTTAGTTTTAAGCATTTCTCGGTACTGATTTAAATTTTACAAATAATCTAATTGTCAATTTTCCTTGCAGATTATTTTTGGGATTTTTATTTTACGTTACAGACTGTTGAAAGAAATGCTACTGTTCCTGAAGTGATAGATAATTGTTCCTTCGGAAGCCATGCTTTGCCATAATTATCACTCTGCAAAAGATGACATATCTATAAATGCTTGTGATTGGTCCACCTAAGTTGTATTTCTGACATTAAAACAAAATTTCCTGACCACTTCTAGTTCAGGTGGTTGCTTGGTGAGCAAAAAGCTTCCCGCCAAACTAGATAAACAATTTAAAGAATCTATCCATTTTTCTGAGGAGTTGAAGGTGGGAGGAGGATTTAACAGAAGTAGGTGTGATGAAAGAGGAGAACAGAGAGGATGATAGTTTGGCTGATACTTGGCAAACAAACTAGATATCATGACTTTTTAAGGCTGAGGTTTTTTGGTTTAGGATGAAGGCTTTCTTTTTTGTGGGGAAGAGTTAAAAAGGTTTTCTTGGCAGGGAAATATTTATAACAGGGTTGTTTTTGCTGAGATATCACATCTTTTTGCATTGATATTATTATTTTGTCTGTATTTTTAGAATTGAAAATTTCAAGTCATAAATATTCAATTGAAACAACGTTGTTTTGTGTTTTTAAGGAACAATAATGGCAAGTTTAATTTTACGTCATGTTATTTTCTGATCAGTAAGATTCTACGTTCGTTTGGTGAGAATTGGGCCATTTAAATTTTATTGCAATCCTTGTATACTCTCTGTTGCAAAGAAAACTGCATGGATAATAAAATACTATATTTTAAATTATATTGTTTTCAAGTATTTTACAAGTTCGATATAAATTCTATTAGTTTTTTTATTTGATGGATTATTCAACATTTTCATGAAGCGAAATATTTTCATAGTTTAACCCCAGTTTTGCCGACATTTAAAATTTCTTCCCCCTTAAATATATCAAAACTGAAAAACAGGAAGGAAAGAAATTTCGTATCGGTGAAACTGGGGGAGAGGGGAGGAACTGTATTCTAATCTGATTCATTAATGTTTCTCTGCTTAAATATAAACCAAATACATAGATTTTTAAAACAGAAAAGCCTAATGAGCTAAGTCCGCACGCATGCACAGTCGCTGTGACAAATTTGTGATATCCGCAATTTAACGTCTAGTTGCAACTGTTGGATCTGTTTTATTGGTCTTGATTAAATTTCATTTCCAAAGACAACTTTTGAATAATCGTTAGATCTTAGATCTGTTCTAGCCTTGCAATTGCAGTCAGAGATTAACAAGCCCTATAAGTTGAGAGTAAATACATATAAATTTAGGGGAAATTAGTGATTTTCAAATTTTAATTACTCCGGCCCATGATGTCTCTGGGGTTTGAATTTTTGTAAATGCCCTCAATGATCCCCCCAAGAATATGTATACAAAAAATCATTACCATAGCCTCCCGGCAGGCTGCTGCAGAACCCCGGGAAGGTACGATTTGTGGGGTAAAAGCGAGGGGGGAGGGGGTCAAACGGCACAGAAGGCACATCAGTAGGGCACAAGGAATGTGTGTGCGAAAGTTCAGCTTGATTCCTTTTTTCGTCTGGGCTGTAGCCCTGTCAAAGAAAGCGAAAACTTTTTTGAACAGCAATTTTATAACTTAAATTCCTCTTCCTCCTGATGGTCCAGGGAATTGTGTTTTGGTTTATGTCGTCAGGGGCCACTAGAGATTGCGTGTACCAAAAATCAACTCCGGGGGTCTTCATGGGGCTGAGATACAGAGGGGTGAATAACCCAGAAAACCCCAACATGTTCTGTCGTGTAAACTGTTCTTGGTCGCTTTTATTTTCTTTCGTCTATGGCGGTGGATTTGCTTTTGTTGGCTGCTGACGTTTGGTTTCCTTGGCGGTGGGACGCTCCCGGGTCCGGTGATAGCAATGAATTTTGTTATTTTGCTACAGCCAAGGTTGGGTTTTTGACAACAAAAAGTGGCTTTTGTTGGAAGAGAGTAAAAGACTGATTTAAACTAAAAACCTGTCAAAACCTTCCAAGCGTCTCAAAGTCTGCCCATTAACAAAAGCTTGCTGAAGAATCATTTCAAGTACAAACCAGTAATAGCTGTCACTTATAATTCTGAAATTTTAAGTTTAACATGAGTAATTTATCTGGTCATAAATTAATTTTGATTAATGGAAATGAAGGTAAAATGACAAACTTAATCTCAGAATTTCATTGCATACATTTTGAACTATTTTGTGATTTTTTCAAAACCTTTATAAACAAAAACTCAAGTTAAGTTTAAATATTTTTTTGAAAGATAATATGAATTAATCAAACTTACATGCTAAATAAGATTCCCAAGACTTTTAAAAAACATACGGGATTCATTAAAAATGACTAACCTGATACAAGAGTGTGACATTTAAAAAAAATGTTACAAACTATATGTTTACTATTTAGTAAGTTAATGTGAATTTAATAGCACTTAAAATTAATGCACTTATCGTTACCATTTTTATCTTAAGGGTTTTTTTTTTGCCACATATGAAGCACAAACATAATAACTATACATGCTCATTTAAATCCAAACAGTAAATATCAAAAGAATATTTGCATTGAAAGCAAGCAAGAGGAGAAATAGTTATTCAGCTGCTAAATACTAATGAAATTTTGCTTTAAGTTATAGCCCTAAGAAAAGGGCAGAAATACATAAAATTCTCCACCAGCTCAGTTATACCATCTGAGGACTGCAGTTTTGTGCTTTTAAGCACCCATCAGCCCGAAATAGGAAAGCAACTGAGCTAAAGGCGGAAAACCTCTTAAGGAAGCCAAGAGACCTATTCCGGGCTGATGAGTGTTAAAAAAATGAAGCTGTAGTCCTCAGATGGAATAACTGAGCCGGCGATGTATTTTATGTACTAATGAAATTATTCCTTAAAACTTAGTAATCCCAACATATTGTATTTAACAAGATTTGATTAAACTAAATATTCAATTAATGATCCAATATCTAACTAAACTAAATGGCTTTAAAAATGAGGGGTGAGAAGATGGAATTTCTGTTTTTATTCATTTCCTTAATTTTTATTTATTTTTCAGTTACATAGTTCCATTGCTCTAAACAGTTTAATCTTAAGTCTTAACATTATACTCAGGTTAAAATCAACATTAATTCTATCTGTATTTTTTGCATGTTTTGCTATTTGTTAACAGCAGAATGGTGATACTCAGTGTATTAAGTATTTCTTACTTCAAGTTATTTAAATTAAAGATAACATAATATTTTTTTCTCAGCATATTTAAAAATGCATGTGTTCATTAATACCAATTAAATTTAACTTATTAGTTAAACCTTTTGAATAAATATAGGTTTTTAACAATAAGGTTTGGATGTGTAAGGTTTTGTGTGTGTGTGTGTGTTGCATGGTTTAAATTGTCAAAAACTGTTTTGTGTCAAAAGCCTACCAACCCTAACTACGGCACAGGAGTAGATAATCACACTTGTACACTTTTGAAAAATATGATATTACAGATATTACAAAAATAAATAAATGAATAAATAAAGATTATTCATTTTCAAAAATGCAAAATAGAATGAAGAAATTTATTTACCACTGTGAAACACAAATTTACACCTAAAGTGACAAGCATTTGGGTCAAAGTCTTCAAAAACACATGATGATGTCTTTCAGTAACTTTAATTGAACTATAAATAATGAATACAAAGCATTAGAAAATGATGAAAACATTTAAATACATTAAAATCATTTCAAAAAGTCATTTCATACTCTTGAAATAAGTAAAAAGGAACACATACAAACTGCGATCATTACCACTAATTTCATAAAAATAATTTGTATGTGAAAAGGTTTCCAGCACAATATATTCAGTATTAGGAAACAATTTTGATGCAGAGATCTATGCCATAAAAGTTGCAATATCAGACCTTCTGAGGCAGGAAACTACATTTAGAAAGACAGCATCTGTCATAAACTCACAAGTTGCAATCTTGAAAACTATCTCGCTTTTTCTTAGCGATTGCTTTCTCTTTGAGGCAGTAAATATTTACTTTTCCTATGCTTACACCATTGGCTAGGAGACAGTTCTTCTATGAATCCCCAGTCATTGCAACATACCTGGAAATGAAAAGGATATCCTAGCCAAAAATGATTCTTAATTGCAGTAGGCCGGTTTTCCCGTTTTCCTTTCACCAATTTTGTACTCGGGTAAAAAGGCAATGAGGGAGATATAGCCGTAGAAAATTACACAGGTCTCAAAGGAAAAATATGCAGGGACCTGCTCCTTTCTCCTGTTTTAACGAGCTTACCTCATTGAATGTTTGCTGCCATTTCTAGACAAACAACAGGTCATGATTTACATATGAGCACATACAATGTATCCGTATAGTAAGTAGTAGTAATTGTCTTTTGTGTTTCTCGGATGAAATAATAAACCTTTTACATTTAACAAAGTGCTCTGCACTCTCCAGTTTCGAGAATTTTATCCCAGACAACTTTACTAAGGCTAACCGTTATTGGACTGTTAGGAGGTTTATTAGGGATAACGGCACAGTGTAATCTTATAACATAAGGGAAAAAAATATTAAGGAACAAACTTTACAGCTAAGCAGTAACATGCAAATTACAGCTCAAATCATGGTTAATATGATTTAAAGAAAAAAAAAAAGAAATTAGAGGTTCCTTTCATTCACAACAGAGGAAGTAACCATGCTTTGATCTTGATTTTTCACTTTTTTCAAACAGGTGTTATAGTTCAGGCTCACTTTTGTTATTTTAACTCAAGTATCCACTTGTTAATTCCAATATTTTATAAATTTGACTGTTGGATCACTTTTCTGGTTTTGATATTTTTGTAATGTAGGTCTTTTGTCTAAAAACACTTAAAGTATAAAGTTCAATGGTTTCAATTTACATTTCATTATTTTAAGCTAATTGCAAGTAAACTGCAACATATATACCTTGCAGCATTGAAGAGAGGCATTTCTTCAAAGAGATACAATAATGGTTTTCTATCTTCCAGCTTCCCCTGTAAAAGATTGTTTTTTCAAAGCAAGATGATAAAATTACTTGCAACTATTTAAAATACAAAATAAGTACAAATACAAAAGTGACGACCAGCAACAGGCTCTGGGCCCAGCTAGGCTGGTCCTAGTCAATTTACAATCCCCAGTGAAGATCAATGGCCCTCTTAAAACTATCTCCCTTGCTAAAAAACTGAACTAAAAAACTAAAACTAAAACCCTTGCTCATTACCACCTCTTCCAGTAAGCTGTTCCAAAGTTCCACTGCCCGGCTAAAATAATAATTTTTTCTAATATCCATATTAGCCTGAGATTTAAATAGCTAAAAAACAATGACCCCTTGTCCTGTTTTCAGTGCTAAACTTTAGCCCCGTAACATCTTTCATTTTAATAAATTTAAACAACTGAATCAAGTCCCCTTAGTCTCTTTGCTCAAGACTCAAGACATATTTAGCATTCTAAGCCTGGAATCATAATCTAAGTGGGAAAGTCTACTTATTAGCCTTGTAGCCCGCCTTTGAACCCCTTCCAATACATTAATGTCTTTCTTAAGATAAGGAGACCAAAACTGAACAGCATACTCCAAATGGGGTCTTACCAAACTTCTATATAAGGGCAGAAGAACTTCTTTAGATTTGTTTGAAATAGATCTATTGATAAACCCAAGCATCTTATGGGCTTTGTTACTAGCTATGCTGCACTGTTGACTAAACTTTAAATCCTGACTTATTAAGACGTCCAGGTCAGTAACTTTTTCTGCCTGATTAATGACTGAACCTTGCAAATAATAATTTGTACACTTATTTCCATGCCCTAAATGTAGCACTTGACATTTCCCAACATTAACAGCCATACCCCATTTATCAGCCCACTCCGTAATATGATCTACAGATGGGGGACAAAATAATATGAACACCTGTGAAATAAAGAAAAATCTTTATTAATAGGGGGTTGGACCACCCTTTGATTGAAGAACAGATTGAATGCGACGGGGGATAGATGCATAAAGGTCATGGACAACATTTAAAGGAACATTAAGCCATTCCTCCTGCAGAATGGTCTTTAATTCCGAAAGTTCGAATGAAGGTGGAAATTGGGAATGAAGTTTGAACTCTAAATATCCCCATAAATGTTCAATAATATTTAAGTCCGGAGACTGAGGGGGCCAGGCGAGATGTTCAACTTCACAGTCATGCTCTTCAAACCATTCTTGGACACATCTGGCAGTGTGTATGGGGGGCGTTGTCGTCTTGAAAGCGGTCGCTCTCCAGGGAACACAGTCTGGACAAACGGATGTACATGATCCTCTAGAATGCTCAGATAGTGATTAGATTTGACACGCCCATGCAGAATAACAAGTGGCCCAAGACCACGCCAAGATATCGCACCCCATACCATAATTGAGCCACCCCCATTAGGGTGGGCCGAAATAAGCCGAAATTTTTTTTTTTTCGAAATCAATTTTTGGATAGCGCGCAAAAGTTGCGTGGTGAGCTAGGTAGGACTCACAAAAAATTTCTTGGATATTAAAAAATATCTAGCCGGCGCTATTTGACACTAAAAAACCGAAAAAAAATGAGAAAAATGAAGTTTTGTCGAAATTTTTTTTAAAAAATTAAATTCCAAATATTTTGCTGGAATGCACCGAAAATGCTATATAATGAGCCATTTCGAGCCCATAAAATGTTTCATTGATTTTAATGAGCATTTAACCGCTCCTCTCCGACATCAAAAATTGGATAAAAATGCAAAAATATTGAATTTCTTTAAAACCCATTGTGAAAATTATTTCTTAAATTGAAATCATAGACTAATTAATTAAATAGCACTATTAATCATAGTAATTATTATCACGCAATAATATCATACATTTTCTAGAATTACATATAAAGATAATAAAATTTTGAAAAAGAAATCTTCAAATTTGATTTATAATACCTCATGCATAATGAATATTATTTTTTGGAATAATATTGTCCCTTGTTATCGAATGATGGAAGCTCTTTCCTAGCTTGAAGTTTGGCACGAATGTATCCATCTTGTGCAGTTTCACCACGAATTTATATTGCAGCTTCGGTTATTAGTTTCACACAACGTTTCACAGCTTCCGTGTGACAGGGAAATTTCTCGAAAGTGAACTCTGTAGGCTGTTCTTTGCACATTTCTTTCAATTGTTGGCCTTTTAGATGCATTGTAAAAGGTGGCTCTGTTGCAACACAGTTTGTCCAATGAACTAAATTAACATAACCAACGGTTTCAAAATTGAGAAAATTGAGTTTAGGACGCTTAAAAAATCGTACCCCATCTGAGCTCTTCGTCTTCATATTTCTAGAGTTCAGAATGCACCTAACAGCTAATTCCCGAATGTATTTTCTTGAGTCAAACAACATTGTCAACAATAGCTGTTCAGGATGAGCGAAATATGCATTATTTGTTACCTTATCCACTTTTCCAATAGCCATTTTTCTTACTGTCCTTTGATCAATAAGAAATTGTTTTTCTCTATCAGAGACTTTTGCTTTTTTTCTGCAATTACACGAATATAAATCTGCGCATTTGCAGGCACAAAAGTCAAACAGTCGTAGCCTCTGCTTTAAATTTGCCTTGCTTTGATTGTAAAAGTTGCGTCTTTATATTCTTAGCATTTTTGAGATAAAATCATGCCAATCACTCTTCTTATCGAAACAAGGGGAAGGGAAGCACGTCCCCAAATATCAATAACTTTTTTTGCAACTACAGTGGCCACACTTGCAGAAGATGGTTGCTTACTTCCTTCTCCCTTTATTTGCATCTTAGTGATTTGATAACATCTGATAATGTCCTCACATGTTTGAAGAAATAAAGCATCGGGAGGAGACAAATCTCTACCAGGTCCAAATAGAAGACTACTTGTGCTTACTCTGTTACTTTCTTTTTCGCACGTTTCTACATAACAGTCATGTTGTATACCAAAACAAAGATAATAATACAATGACATTCGAAATGTCCAAGACTTCAGAGGATTCACATTTTTTTTTAATACTCAAGGGCTCTATTTGTCAAACATATATAAAATAGTTATAAAATAATCTTAGGAATAATAGAAGCAGTTGAGCGCCGTTTATTATCCTGGAGAAACAATTGGAACCGAAGATTAAAAAATTAGCATCTTATGTAACTATTTTTTATTTGAGTGTGTGCATTTTTTAAAATTGGTGTACAAATGTCGCAAAAAATTGATTGAATTTTCACTGTTTTTTTCTAAATAACGTATTGCGTAACATTTCAGTATTTACTTATTTTGAAACTACTTTTATTTATTTATTTATTTATTTTTTTTTTTCATTTTTCCCATGTGTCAGTCTTAAAGGAGCGTAGCTAAATATTCTACGAAATGTATAAGTCTTTGAGGATTTCAACTAATTCACTGGCAGATACTTCTAATGTTTGCTGAAACTAACTTCAAACTTTTATTTTTAGCCCCCCTCCCCCCTCCATTTTCTTTTCTTTTCTTTCTTTTTTTTTGGAAAAAGTGCATTTTTGCCCTTTTTTTCAGTTTTTCAAGGTCAAATAGCGTCGGCTAAATATTAAACAAATTTAGCGAAATTTTTTATGGGTAATAACGGGCCCATATAGCAACTTTTCCGCACTATCCAAAAACAGATTTCCAAAAAAAGTTTTTTCAGCCCACCCTAACCCCCATGCTTCACAGTCGGCAAGAGGCATTCAGATTAAAGGCTTCTGAGGGCGTTCGCCAGACGTAAACGCGCCCGGTAGTCTGAAATAGGGTAAATGATGATTCATCTGACCATATTACCTGATGCCACATCTGTGGGGACCAAACTTTGTGGTCTCTGCACCATTGGCGTTGCTTGAAAGCATTAGTTGCCGTCACCAAAGGTTTTCGAATTGCCACTCTGCCATAAATGTTCGCAGCATGAAGTTCCCTTTTGACAGTTTTTGTTCAAACGGGGTCCTGGAGATGACTATTCATTTCAGATGTTATTTCGGATAAGGATTGCTTGCGCTTTCGGGCTAGCATGCGCTTCAAAGCTCTTCTATCCCTATCAGCAAGCTTTGACTTTCGGCCACTGTGGTGCTTTGAAGACGTCGTCTTACCTTCTTTCGTGTATGCTGTCATAACCTCTGACACCGTACCTCTTGCACACCCCAAAAGCTTTGCTGTTTCCATAACTGATACTCCACTTAAACGCGCCCCAACAATCATTCCTCTTTGGAACTCTGTAAGGTCTGACATCTCAACTTATTACAGAAATTTAGAACCAAGCACGCAACATTTGTGACTACTGTTGAGACACTGATAGGTTCCTCTTCACGCTCACCAGGTAGCAGACTTCTGTTGCAGGTGGCGTGGCTGTACTATAGGTGTGAAATACGGCATACTTTTTCATAGGTGTTCATATTATTTTGTCCCCCATCTGTAGATCCTCTTGCAGCTGATTTGCTTGTTCTTCATTTTCTACAATCCCCATAACTTTGGCATCATCAGCAAAACAATTCATGTTCCCAGAAATATATTTATGAATATCGTTCATAAAAACAATGAACAAAACAGGCCTTAACACTGATCCTTGAGGAACCCCACTTAAAACCTCACTCCATTTAGAATAATTTCCCCTCACAACAACCCTTTGTTTCCTGCCGTTCAGCCAGTTTTTTACCCAAATGAAAATTTTCCCTCCTATTCCTATATCAGCTAATTTGTTAAGTAGAGCAACATGTGGTACTTTATCGAAAGCATTTGGAAAATCAATGTAAACAACATCTACAGGCTTCTTATTAAATCATGAAAAAGCATGACAACATTTTACATTTTAAACAAACAGTTTTTTTAATGTAGGTGCAAAATACATTACTGCAAAAGATTTTCATCTCCAATTATGGGCAACATTATGACAATGAGCAATATCAAAATGAACAAAACACTAAAAAAAATCAATTTTATAATTCACATTTACTCTTACGAATACATTTTACAGGCTCTTCCAATCTTCAGCTAAAACACTTTCAAGAGCTAATTAAAGAAATGTTATAGTTGAGTTATTCCATGTCAAGTGACCTAGGGGTCCCCACTCGACCATCTCCATTTTGGATGAAATTTTATAGAGGTGTAGAGATGCCTTTGAAACTAATCTATGTAAATTTTCAGCTTCTTAGATCCAAATCCTGAGAATCTAGGATCTTCGAAAAATGTGATCCAAGATGGCGGATTACCTTTTTGTGCCAAATTGCCAAGTTTACAGGAAATTTTATTAAATGCCTGAAATTTTAGGCACTTAAAGTATGTTTGATTGTTAGATTTGATATTTGAATATTCAAATATTTTTGTGAATTTGAGCTCATTAGATTTTGTGTAGCATGCACGTGAACTTGTGAAAAAGCGCAATGGGAAATTTTTTTTCCTGGATTTTAGGCTGTCATAAAATCTGAACAAAAATAATTCAAAAAGCTCATACTGCATGATTCCATTGTAAAAATGCTTGTTTTTAATGGGTTACAGTTACAGAGCTTAAATATCTATTTTCTAAAAGATATTGTGATTCAAAGTGGCTATCAAAACAGCTCAAGTGAAAAATAGCCTATTTTCAAAGCAATATCGCTCAAGTTTGACACCTTGCATCTTCTTTTCATTTATACTATTAGAAAGAACATTTTTTCCTTTCAAAATAAGTTTTTTCTTTGATGGTGTGCTTTCGAACAAGGACAAAAAAATGAGTTTGAAATTATAACTGTCATAACGAATTGCCATGTTCAATCTTAGATTTTGGGACATTTTATAACACTGGAAGCCTGAAATTTTAGGAGCTTAAAGTACTTTTGCTTGTCAATACGTTCTAATATTTTTGTGGATTTGAGTTCATTAACTTTTGTGCAGCACGTATGCGAAATCTTGACAAAACACAGCAGAGAAATTTTTCCATGGATTTCAGAATGTCATAAATTCTGAACATAAATGATTCAAATGCTTGAACTTTGTAATTCTATTGTCGATATGCCTGTTTTTAATGGGTTATAGTTGCAGAGCATAAATATTGATTTTCTAAAAGGTATTGGCATCCAAAGTGGCTATCAAAATAGTTCACAAGAAGAAAAGCCTGTTTTTAATGCCCTGTAGCTCAAGTTTGTCAACATGCAACTTTTTTTCATTGGTACCATGAGAAAGAACATATTTTTTCCTATAAAAATAGTTTTTCTTTTCGATGGTGTTCTTTCAGATAAGCAAGAAAAAAAATGTGCCTGAAATATATTTTTGTTAGCGAGAAAATCTCGTTCTACAATAACTAAAGAATGGTGAATGCCATGACAACCGACTTATAGGGATTTCACAACTGTTATAAGTCAGAAATAGTTTTTTATTAATCATTTAAAAAGTTTTTTTGCAAAGTAAATATGTTAGAATCAGAAAAGTATTTTGTTCAAAAATCAGACTGATAGATACACCGGATAGAACAAGATAATTTTCTTTTTTTTTTATCATATTTCATTTGCAAAGTATCTTTATAAATGACTAATAAAAAAACTATTTCTGATTTATAACAGCTGAATAATCCCTATAAGTCGGTTGTCACGGCACTCACCATTCTATAATCATTGTAGAACAAGTTTTTCTCGGTTTATGTAAAAACATTACATAAAACGTTACGTGAGTTACCTCCTTTATGAAGCTCTAATAAATATTTTCTACCAAATGTAGAAAGATGAAACTTCAGGTATATGATTAACATATCAAGTTAATTTACAATTTGAGATACAGTTGGCTCTCTGTTTAACGACGCTTTATTTAACGACGACTTTTCACGGTCCCAGATGGTCCATTGTAGTGTTAAAAACATTCTATTTAAGGACGATTTCTACTTAAGGATGATTTCTTGTGGTCCCTTGAAAGTTGTTAAACAGAGAGCCAACTTTATTTTTCTTTTAACCCCCTAATTTAGGTTAGGGGAAAAACTTTAGTACTTTACGCGTTACCGAAAAAAAAAATAGTCTGAGTATTTTCCAGGGTTGAAATTTTAATAAAATCTTACTTTTAAGTTTTTTAACTCATAGTTATAGTAGAACATTTGTTTCAATATTATTTCATAATTTTTTCAAGAAAAAATTAATGATTAAGAAAAATATGGCTTTTAAATTTATCTTTATAACTGCATTTTTATTTATTTATTTATTTATTTTTTTTTTTTTTTTGTGCTGTTTGTGTGCTACCAAATATGGCCAAAATTTCATAGAAAAAAATGTTTTTATTGAAAAATTGATGCTGAAATTGAAAATGGTAGATATTTTTTAATCTAAAAAAAAGATTTGTTTTCAATTTGTGTGAAAAAAATATTTGAGTGTATCAGGACCACTTTTCGTGAACTCGCTCTGAAAGGTAAATGTTAATATGCTTTCTAGCACTAATGGGGTATGTCTTATAAATGCGGTCTGCCTTACTTTATCTATGATAAAGGTAATGGGAAAAATTAAGCAACTCAGTACTATGCTCATGTTTTATTTGGTATAATTTTTTACTCTTTATTTACTTTTTTGGTGATTACTCATCATCACCATGATGTTGAGAGAGTTATACCTAGTCCAAATAACTTCTGTCTTTCTACATTAATTTCACCATTTTGACTTTTCCTTTTGTATTCACCAATATTTTATCTAAAACTTCTCCCACTGACCAGCTCAATCTCATTTTTAGTTTATTTTCGAATTAATTTTATTTTTCAAATTTATTTTGCTAAATTTATTGCTGCAATGGCATATTACTGTTAGTTATCAGTTATTATTATTATTGTTGTTGTTGTTTCTTTTGTTCTATTTTTATTCTATTTACATTATAAATTTCAGATCAAGGAGGGAGTCTTTGGGGCGGTTAACATCACTTCCCTTCCATCCAGTTCATGTAAAAAAATAATTTAAAATATGTTTATTGTGTTTCTTCATGAATTATGAACAGTACAACTTGAATTATAGAAAATTCTAATAAATGAAGAATATCTGTTTTGTTTATTGACTAAGAAGAGAACAAAAGACTTTTCCTGCAAAGTAAAATATTTTTACAATATCAGTGATACCAAACTAAAAGCAAAGTTCTTCTACCAGTAATTTTTCGGGAGGCAAGAGTTTAAAGGCAATACATTTAAATATACAATATAAGAATGACATAACAATGAGCAATATAACAAGGTACAATACATTGAGGCTTACTGTATCTTATAATTTTAAATTTAGAAAAATGTTAAAAAGAATATTATATAGAGGAGTAAAAGAAAATAAACAAAATGAAACCTTTTAAAGAATTTAAATGCTACACAAATTTTGTAATCTGAAACTCACTTTTTAATTTTAGAAAAAATATTCATATTTAAAAATAAAAAACTATTAACAAAATTATAACAAACCTTAAGACAAGACCCAAAAACTCATTATTTTAAACAATAAAATAATACTATGAATATATAAAAGCAAAAATTCTAGATAAACATAATTATGATGTACAGTCAAAACCTCGTTACCATGACACTTTTCAGACTGTCAACAAAGCGTCGTCATAGCCGGAGCGACGTCATAACCAGAATAATTTAAAAATTCATAGTTAAACATTAGTTAACATTAAAATTAGATTTAATCAGGAAATTAATAGTATCTGCATTTTAAATTAGATTAGTTGATATAGTGCAGTAGTACAAGCAATTATTATTTGAGTTTTGAAAAAAACAAGTTTATAAAATGAACATAAAATCCATTCTGTCTTAGTGAAAATTTTGTAATCAATGACCAATCAAAGCAATTGTTGAAACAGGTAATGCTATCCTGAAAAGGAGCAAGAAATTGGCCACCATTTGAGACCTCTCTCCTTTTACTCTTGATGTCATTTTTGTTTAAAAAAGTGTTTTTATTCTTCTTTTTTAAATACAGTGGTTTTCTCAGAACTTACTTAAAATCAAGTGTTTGCTTCATCATATAACAAAAGGTTCTGAAATTTATTGTTTCCTCCGTAATAGTTAACCTTAACAGCAAAAAGAAAAAAAAATGGTCCATTGACTTTACACTACACCTCCCTCAGTCTGTAGCTTCAGACAAAGGAAAAGAAAAAAACAAACAATAGTGCTGAGATGTCCACAAGAAAAACATGTTTTGTATGAGAATAATTTTATTATCATAGTCGTACTAAAACCTTACAATTCAAAGAAATTTATTTTTTTTTGCCTCCGGTAATAGATTAAAAGCATGATTTCCAAATAGGGAAAACAGGTTAAATTTTTTCGCATCAAAAGAGCAAAATTATCACCCCCCAAAAATTACCACCCGGGGTGCCCCTGCCCCTCCCTAGCTATGCTATAGTAAACAAACTATTCATAAAGTCCATTGTTGCTCACGTCTGACTCGCCAAAATAATTTTCGCTCGCGCTTAAGTTGCTGAATTCATCTTCAGAATGTCTTACACTCAACTCAGCATCATTGCCAGTTGAATAATCATCATTGTGAATGTCGGTACTATTATTAGCTGTCTCGGTAAAATCATCAATATCTGTAATAGAAAACATGTAATAGATTACATGAGGCAGCAGGCTGTGCTTCGACTGTAACATCTTTTATTGTTTGCGGTAATTGTTCATCAGTAAACCATTTAAATACATATTGGTTATCCTCAATTTTCCACCCACAATCAAGAGGCGAAAAGCTTGTCTGATTTTTTTAAATGAACATTTCTCCAAATTTGCGAAATGTAAGCTGTTCAAAGAAAATGTTCACAAAGTTCAGATTGACATGACAGTAAGGATGATGGATCAAAACTCTTCATGTTATCGAAAATCAGCCATCAATGCCATCCATACCAGGAGTCTTGAAAGGCTAAAATGAGTTAAATGCCCAAAGAACCCTTTCATAAGTGACAATACTTCTAGCACAGTCCCATCTGCATTTTGTACACCTGATAATAGGTATTATGGCAGAAGGGAGTGGGCAATCAATAACATTTGAACCAGGGAAGTGGACCTTTAGCGTCTCTGCTAGGGTATCACTTCCAGATTCAGTGAAGCTACCGTCAGTAAGCTTTAGTGTATTTAGGTCGCAGTTCCTGTCTCTGGTCATGAATTTTGTTATTCTGGCCATAGCAGGAACATCTTTATTATTATCACAAAAATTCCTTTAGGAAGCATATTTAGCATCCCTGATGGCTTTATTGTAATCAGTGAGAGTGCTTTCATAAGTATCCCAATCACAATTTTTCTTAGCTCTGTTGAAGAGCTTTCTGCATTTGCTGCGTAGGTCACTGATATCTCTAGACCATCAAGGAACTATCTTTGGCGAGTCAGTGACGTTAGCGTCACAGTTCTGGTAGTAGGATCGGAGAATGGCACGTTGCAACTGGTCAACAGACAACTCCAAATCCAATAATGAACTAAACTTACCAGACAAACCGTGAATAGACGACTTGAGACCCTCCTTAAAGGCCTCTCAGTTTGCGTTCCTGGGATTCCTGTAAAGGAAAGTATGTCTCTTTAGACCTGTAACAGAGAAAGAGATTAGTCGGTAATCAGATAAAGTTGTTTCATCAGATAACTTCCAATCCGTAACCTGATCAATGCAAGAATTGGCTTTATATAAGTAATGTATTAAAAAACTGTCGCTATCTCCCCTACTATATATGGAATAAGTTAAGGACTTTGAAAAAGTGACGTGACATCCGGAGTGTGGTGAAATCCGGGTGTCACGATAACGAGGTTTGACTGCACAATAATTTCATGAAATGTTTCCACACATTCAAAATACTGAACACAAAAATTAATTTTAAATAAATATATCAAAAAAAAAAATCAAGTAACTGACTTACTTTTCTCTCTGCAATATTTAACAAACACATGGCAGCAGAAGTTTGCAAACATTCATCTCCCAACAACTGACATAGCAACTTAAGCATAGACTTATTTTCAAAAATGAGATCAATAGGAACCCATTCCAGAAATAAGCATATTGTTTCCAAAGTAACTTTTGCCACTCGACATTGTATTAGTGCCTATAAAATATTCAATTTAAAATAACTGCAGTAAAAATAATAACAACAATATCTGATTTCTTAGGAATTAAAATGACTTTAAAGCAATTTCATTTGTTTTTGAACAGAAAGAGAACATAAATTACATAGTATATTATTTAATAATGACTTTTCAAATGTATAATAGTGGTGCGACATAGATGAAAAACATTGATGTTCAAAATTAAAACATTTGATGGTATCGATACATTGATCCAAACGCATCGATGTTCTGAAACATCGAATTTTTCAATGTATATTCATCCATAATAAGCTCTAAAAATGCTTTAATGAAAGGACTGAATTCAGTGATCACTTTATTAACAAAGAAGAATTTTGAGCTAGATCAAAAGAAAGCTGATAGTAATAATGATAATTATCAACATTCGAAATCAAGTAAGTCAATAGGATAAACAACTTATACAGATAAAATATAAAACATTAAGTCAATACAAATTACTTTAAAAAAATTCATGACATCTTTTACATTTCCACCTGAATAATGCAAATACTCAACATAAGTTATTTAATAATTAATGCATAACAATTGGGGAAATTTATACATTTTTTCACAGATGATAACATGCATGCACAAAAAATGCAAAAGAAAAAGTAAAGAAGAAAAAAGGAAATAAAATACATAATAAATTATTGTTCTCTTCTACAAACTTCCAATGGTATTGCATGGAAGAATAGTACAACTTATATTTAAAAATCAAGTTATATACAACCCAAATTCAAAATAATAGAATTTTTTTCACTTTTGGGAGAAAAGTTTATTCTAACCAAATATAAGTGCAAATTAGTAACCAAACTAAAAGGAAGAAAATTTTTAAATAAACAATATCAATACTTGAATGTATAATTTTTTGCTGAATTCAATTCTTTAATCCTATCACACATTCATTCTACCTCCTATTTACATTCATCGCTTCTGACACTGTTTTCAGGCTCTCTTCAATGCGGCAACGAGTCCAATTTTGTTAGTGGGCACTCGGTCTTGAACCACTTTCTTTAGATTTGATGGTGCCACAAATTCTTGATTGTCTTGAGATCGGTAGAGTTGCTTGACCAGTTTAATACCAAAATTCCTCTTTTTTTAAAAATCTATAAGTCTATTTAGAGATGTAACACAGAGTAGAATCTTACTAAAAGATAAAATGTCACTAAATGTGTAACTGCTGTGCCTCAGATAAAGTATCATGCAGTATTATTGATAAACAGTGGAAGTCACGCATTGTTTTATTTTATGATATATAAAACTTCCCAATTCCAGCAACCCTCATGCACTCACAAACCTAGAAGGGTGTGTCAAAATGGAGAGAACGTCTCACACAAGATTTCCCATACGCTTTTCTTTTTAAACGTCAAACCTAAACACCTTTTTTTGTTCACAGATATTTCAAAAAAAAGATTCATCACTAAGTATAATGCTTTTCCAACCTTGTTGCCCCTGTTTGAGCTTCTCTTTGCTTCAGGAGATTTGAGCACGTTTTTGCTTCATGTTTATCTTTGGTCTTACTTCGTAGATCCACCATTAAAACTGCAGTTTATGCAACCGTCCAAGTGTAGTTGGCGTGGATAAGATAACTATACATTCTGTTCAACACTTTTGGACGTAAGAAGCATTTTTCAATGATTATTTTGGTAAATTCACTTTAATTTGGTTTTATCTCTGCCAGGTGTTACAATTTTTCTGCCTTGTTTACTTTGGTTACTTTTTAGTTGGTCAGTCCTTCGATATTCCTTTAAAACCTTACATACCATAGACTGTAAAACTTTCATTTGAATTGAGTTGGATAGATTTTTTGCTAACTTTAAGAAATGATACAATATAACTTCGTTTTTTTCTTATTTATCACCTTGGCAACACATTTTGAGCAATAAAAGGAGTTTTAAAGAGTGTAAAATTATCCGGGCGCAAAGCTCCATACTTGTGACAAACTATAGGATAACAGGTATGCAAATATTTTCGCTACTTCAGGGTGGCGACAGGAACAGTAAGAAAAAGTTCTCTGACTTTTCCCTGATTTCCCTAATTAAGTTCACCAAATTTCCCTGATTAACGTTACCAATGATAATGGTTTTCTTTCTTTGCGCTACCTGAAAAGCATTGCATATTAAATAAAATGCAATGTTTAAAACGGTTTAAGCTGTAAATTAAAAATATATATTGAAAAGATGCTCTTTTTTTTTTTTTTTTTTTTTGTTAAAAACAGTACATTAAATTTTGGGCACAGAAATCTTATAGGAAATCTAAAACAAATACTTTACTTCCAGGAACCAGTTAACATAAGAATTAAGAAATTATCAAAACCACTCTTAAAGACATATCTAATCATGATGCAAGTAAAAAATTTAAATGGAAATAATCATGAACTGAATTTTCAAGCAGTATAATTGTTGCTGCAAGAATGATAAGTGATAGTTAGAGTATAGAAGTAGTGTAGTTTTACTTACGTAAATCATTAATAGACATATTTATGTAAAACAAATTTAAATCTTTCAACAACCAGTCATATTGAGCTGTTCTCTAATCAAAAACTTTGGTTTTAATGAATGAATGGGGCATTTTAAGTGTTAAAAAAATAAAAAATATTTATTTAATGTACACAACTCAATTTCAAATGATTTCATTAGTTGTCAAAAAAAAAATCTTATATTACTTTAGTAACGAACAACATTGAAATGCAAAAACAATAATTGAGATTTCAAAATATATATATGTATATGGTTTTAAAATACAAGAGTTTTAAAGTCTTTAAAAAAAAAAAAACCTTCGTATAATCTGAAGTGACAACAAATAATACTATAGCAAAAAAAAAAATCATTTTTAGTCAAAATTTAATTTTAGCTATTAAATTAAAAACTTCAAGTGATAACTTTTAAGATTTTATCAACCTTATTAAAAAAATAAAGATTTCATCTTGAAATTGTGATAACAGTATGTTAAATACTTCAAGACAATGAGTAAAGGCAAGGCAGCAAAGTCAATAATGATGGCTTCCTCTTTGCCTGTAGGGTTGTTTATTTTACGTAGCATGGAATGCTTAGAAGGAAAATTCAAGCTAGCTAAAAAGAACAACTTTACAGACACACAAGAAATCTTAGGAAGCTCATTCTAAGATTGAATACTTTGACCTTGATGAAAAAAAAAATGCACAAATATGGGGCAGTCTATAATCATATTGCATTAATTTTAATTTTTTAGAACAAATAATTGGTGAAAAACTCGTAAGGAATAAAAAAAAACTTCATTTTGCAAAGAATAATGTTTTTCTTCATTTCATCAATTTTCCCTGAATTTTTGTTGTTTTTTAAAATTCCCTGATATTTCCCTGATTTTTCCCTGAGTGATAAAGTTTCCTGACTTTTCCCTGATCTCCCTGATCTGTCCCCACCCTGTACTTTTTAAAGTTCACATTGCATGAATAGATTATTCTAATCTTTTGACCCATATAAAAACCAATATAATTTTCCAATATGTTAATGATCCATAAATTGTTAAAAAAATAACTGAAAAATTATTTAAATTGATTTACTTATTCATGAATAACGAGTTTTAATCTTTTTAATTTGCATGCATTCATTTCTCCCAACTCAGGGACAAGTTTTGTTTAATAAGTTCAGATATTTTATTATTTTGAATTTGAGTTGTACAAAGATTATAACTATTTATAGCGACCTAAGATGCATTATAAATACACATTTAAATTAAAATTAGTTTTTAAATCAACGACTTATTGAGAGCAGAGAACAATAATTTTGGTTCATATTTATCTTAGAGGAAAATTATGATAAAAAAATACTCGTGTTCATATTTAGGGGAAACTTCAGAAACACCCAATTTTCTTTTTGACAGTGAGCTGGAAAAAAGGATTGTTAACTATTCTGCAATGTAAGTTTACTTCTATAGACAACTAACAATAACTCTTTCTAATACGGTGGATCCTGCAATAACTAATATCATAAATGTAGACACATTTACTTTCTTAAACAACATTTTTGGCTCAAATGCAAAACATTGACATCGGAAAAACATGGAACGCAAAACATCAACCCTCAAACAAACCATTGATATTTCAATATTTTAACAAAAACATCGATATTTGAAAACATCGACATTGATGTTGCACCACTAACATATAAAATTCACTCACCTCAGTTTCAGCACCAACTTGTTTCTGAAATAAGAAATTAAAAATTCATTAAAATCTATTCCAAGAATTTAATTCTCTAAAATAAACAAACAAGCAAACATTCAAGTTTACCAATTCTAACCTATATATCTAAGGTACAGATGGGATATACCCCCCCCCCATTTGGCGACATCCGATTTTTTGTACAAAATTGAAATATTTTTCTCGTTAATGAGGTGATAATTTTTTAAGCATGGCATCCCTGGCGAAATTAACCTGTGTTTGGTAACCCGAAGACAAGCTAGTTGGATCTGTTCAAACTTGTTTACTTGGGTTGTTTAGATACGTGTTGTTTCGTGCAATATACCATACAGGAAAGCTTATTTTGTGTTAGTTTAAATTCAGTAGTTATGTTTTGAAGTAAAAACATTAGAAAATGCCAGTTTCTTCAAACTTGAACGTTAACTAAATTTTAACTCCAACGTGGTGTGTATCTGTAACGTGCCAATGTCATATGATGCATTGTTTTAGACTGAGTGTGAAGATTTATACCATAAAAAGGTAAGTTCTTCATTTTAGAATTAAGAAAAAACCTCTCACTTCCGAAATTCTTTGTTTTTACAAATCCTTGAGGGGTTCTTGTAGTTTTTAACTTTTTTTACTGTTTGTAAATTAATTTTACAAAAATAGTACGGTTATTTTGTTCTAAAAGTTAATTCTTATCGATGCCACGAATTATTTAGACATTCTATTAACGTGCTTAGGTACTGAATTTCTGAAAATAAGTTGCCTCCAGCATTTTATAAAAATATAAAGGTGTTGTTTTATGTAATATATAATAGGTATTTTGAAAGCATGTAATGATAGCAAATAAATGTATGGTATTTTTGTACTATTTATGTTTAGGATGTTTTGCTGAGACATTTCTACTTTTCATACATCGAAATTTGAGTAACTAAGCGCTTTTTTGGCTGAAATAGTTATTGATTTTGGGGATGTTTTCCGCTTTAAACATTGCAATTTGAATCGCTTTGCTCTTTTTTAGCAGAGTATGAGAAAAGTTTTTGTTTGATGAGATGCATGATGGAAAATAGCTTTATTTCTATTGGTACATATTTCATTGGTGAGCTGTTATAGTAATTTGTCAATTTAAGCATTTTAAATACTTTCTAGTAATTGTTCTTTGTGTCCAAAACTTTGTAGTTTCTGGTATTTTTGAAGCATATATTCGTGATGTTTTTTGTTGTGGTTTTATGTTGTTTTTATATATATTGTGTTCTGAAGTACTTTGATCATATTTTTTCCTGTTGGCGCTAAAAAGGCATCGCTAAGAACGATGTATGACATATGTCGTCATACATTGTTTTCTTGGCGACGCTTTCTTGGCGCCATCAGGAAAAAGTCGCCAAGGGTGGGGTATATCACATCAGTTCCATATCTAATAAGTATCTTGCAGTTATATAAGTATCATTCGGGAAACATCATGTCAACAATTATTATGCATCGAAGAAAGGCTGTAGGTTAATTTCAACCTCAGTGACACAGCATTTGTGTTTGTTGAACTCATATATGAATAAACAAAAACTGATCATTTCATACACTTCTCTTTCGGTAAGATTTATGAGTAGTTAAACATCTAAAAGTGTATGCTCTGAAAATTTTGATATATTTTCTGTGCAACTTCTCAAACTCAAAATCGAAAAAGTTAAGCTAAACAAAGAAAGAAGGAGGGACGAGAATTCTTACTCACAGATTCTGTACTGAAACTATGATTTTCAGCATTAAGCGTACCATTTTAAACAGGGGAAAAAAATAATTGTTTTGATTACTTAATAGGAAATTATGTATCTTTGGAAAAAGAATACTGAAAATTTTAAGAGTATTAAATTCTCCCCAATGTCAAATAAGTCTTCGCTAGAAAAGATGACAACTAGTCATCTTTCTAACAACTAGTTAAAAGTCATTTTGAAAGAAAATTTTTGACATATCATTGAAAAATAAGTTGTTATAGCTATTTAGGTGACTCACAAATCACATTACTTTTTAAACTTGATTTTTATAATAATTTAGTTCAAAGAGGTTCTCAAACTTTTTGCTTTGTGGATCTCTTGCCTATTTTTTTTATTTTCATAAAACCCTTAGTAGTGCCAAAGCACATAAAAGTAACATAGAAAAAGTATACTTAAAACAACTTCCAGATAAGGAATTTATTCTCTAAATTACACTTCACTCCTCTGTAGGAAATGTAAAACAAAAGCAATAAAATTAACGATTTTTGAAAAAATCAGCCACTTGTTTTTGTTTTTTTCTACAAAAACATTTTCTTAATTTTAGGTTATACTTTCCTAAGCATGAGTTTTACAGCCAACTGTGTTTTCTCTTGCCCTTCTAAACACTATAGTAGTCTGTCAACCTGTTATAAAGCCGTTTCACAAGTCATTAGCGCCTGTGTTTTGGACTGGCTTTTGTCACTTTCCACTTTGCTCTTTTCCTTCACCTATTGCTTTCTTTGCAATCCCTTAGCCCCTTCCCTCTCGCTCCCGTGGATATGCTGTGCTGGGGTTTGGATCTTCATTTCTTGCGCTTGTGATATTGCCGTGCTGTGGTGTGCAATATTAACGCAACGAAACGATTAAAATCAATTAATTTTCTTTTGCCCCGAATACATTTTATTTCTCTTTTTATACACTAGATGGCAGCACCTGTCAATTTTAAACGTAATTGCGGATTTTAAATGTAATTGCAGAGATGCAGGAATGAATTTTCGTACTCCTGTCCAGGTTGTGATGTTGGCCTTTGTATTTCATGATTTGAAATTTACCACACAAGAAAAATTAACTTATCTTTACTTATATTACACAAAAGATTAATGAAATTCTTTTTTAATGTTTAAACGACGTATTTCTAAAATTTTCGCTGCTTGCTTGGGCTTGCTCGTTGACTTTTCATAAAATTTTATATTTTTTAAAAATTTCAATCTAAAAAATAATGAAAATGAAAAATTGAATGCACATGTTGTTCATACACTTGCTTTTATATAATTTTCTTAAATAAAAAATAGACACTTTTATCACTTTTTTTTTTTTTTTTTTTTTGAAAATTAATCGATCGTTAAGGGCTTAATTTGACAGTTAACCGAGTTTAGTATTTCCCCCCTAGAGTGCTCAAAGATAATCTGCAGTGGATAATCCACTCCCAGATAGCGAGGTGTTTACTGTAATTACCAAAGAACCAAATAAATGTAGATTTCTGCACTCTTGTTGAAGTACTTGATCTTGTAGCTAGCAAAATTGATGAATTTTTGCTTTCAGCAAAAACAATGAAAATAACAAATTCCTTGTGGAAGGGAATAAAAAAAAGGAAATTAGTCAGAAAATGAGAGAATAGACAGATGGAATCTCTTAGCCAAAATGTTATAGATCAGCAAAATAATGAAAGTCATCCATTAGAAACAAGTAATTGAAAAGTGATTAATTTTGGGAAAAAATGCTGCTAAGCTTGAAATTTAAGCTTTCGTTTTTCTTCTATAATACAATTGATTAATGAATTAGTATAAAATCAAAAATTAATTCAAAATGAAGGTAAGAACAAGAAAAATGATATAACTTGCCTTATCAGATAACTTACATTTAAAAAATATTTTTCACATTTTTCACTCAGTGTTTTCCAGAAAAATGCAAACATTTCATTAAAAGATGAGCTTAGAGACTTGTGTATCTCTCGTCTTCGTTTGTCAGGAACATTTTGAAATTGCATTACGTCTTCTGCAAGTCTTAAAAATATCAACAAGACTAGTTCGACTTGAGCATCCTAGAAAATAAGTATTAAATACTTGCATGAATTTTAATCATAAAAAAACATAGTTTAATTGTTTGAATTCATGAATTAATTTGTTAAGTCAGATGGATAAAATTTGGAAACAATGTTATGCGAAAAATCAAATGATAGGCCAGGGGCGGCATTTCAGCATTTCATTTGGGGGGGGGGGGTCAAGTTTCTTAAATATGTAAGTATTATCACAGTGCGGTTCTAAACACACATTAGCTAACAGGAAATGGTCATAAAATGGGTTTAATATGAATAAAAATTAGTGTTTAGAAGCAATACTAATGTATCAGTGCCCAGTGTCATTCTGTTTTGCCAGTACAGCTAAACATAACAGATGGTGAGAAAGTTCATGCCCTTCAGCATGTATGACTTCGTTTGAAATTTTTGCCCATTGTGCTTCGAAAATAATTCTCTAACCTCCTGAGACATAAAAAAAACTTTCTCTACCAGCTGAGTTGATTTTAATAGTTAAAACATAATTGAAGTAGCAAAGTTATGTATGAAAACACTTTTTATATATTGCTCTTCAAAATCACCCAGGCAACTTCAAAAATTGTGAGGGGCTTAATTTTTCATCATTGAATAATCTAGTCTTGTCCACCCTCACAGCTTCAATCAGATATCATCTGCCTCCAGCTCTGTTGTTCACAATTTCAGATTTACGAGTCCATAACAAGGACGAAACTGCAGTCTCTGGACATGATGACCGGTCTGTTAGTATATTGCTTGTAATTTTTCTTGCCTCATGCTAAAAATTTTACTCATAATTGAAACATTAAATTTTTCGTTTCAAAAATCCAATTCGGATAATATACTAATCATACAGAAAAATAATTATCATCAAATCTTGTGTTAATTTCATTTGAAATTAAACCTATTGCTTCATACAAAATTTAAAAAATCAATGTTTATCTTCACATCATCATGTGGATTTTTGTCACTTTTTTTTTTTTTTTGGCTCGGAAGAAGGATTTTTTTTTAAAAGTTTCACGTTTGCTTCAAATATACATTTGCAATATACAAAATCTATTTTCAGTTCAATTGTAGATTGAACTATGGCAGTATGGTGCGCAGATCAGTTGTAGATTGAACTGTCGCTTGAATAGTCCGAAAATTAAGGGTAGCGGATTGAAGATGGTTTCTTTTTCTGGTTATCATTCGAACGCTCAGCCGATCGAGCTATTCAGCTCTGTCGGTCACAACTAGTGATGTGGATCAGGTAAATACCCAGTGGGTAGGTAAATATTTTTTGGGTATTTACCCGGGTATTTACCCAAGGCCTGGGTAAATACCCAAAAATTGGGTATTTTACAAAAAATGCAAAAAAGTGAATGGGATTTTTTTTTTAAATCTAAATTTGAAATAATTGGTAAAACTGATATATACATATGTATTACACAGTTTATAATATTTTTTATTGAAAGACTTGATGAAATCATGAAAGAAACATATTGTGAACCAAAGAATCTTTCTTTTCAATGTCATAACTGGAGAAGTATAAGCAATTCATTATGAAATTCAGGATTTCAAAATCACAATCTAGGTTAGTCATATCCAAAATGAAAAAAAAAGGAAGCATGAGGGATGTTTGGAAGAATAAACTGAGAAGTTATTAAGACTATGGTGTTATTTATTTTATTGATATTTAAGTGATAACATGGAAAATATAGAAAGTTTTCACATTAATAAGCAAAAAAAAAAGCAAAATATTCTATTCTGTTGCCTTGCTCCCCTGTAGGGTGGGAAGGTAAATATTTTTTTGGGTATTTATCCAAAGGCAGGGTAAATCCCCTAGTAATTGCGCATTTTGAAAAAAATTTTTAGGTAGTATTAAAAGGTGACTATTTTCTTTTTTAAACATAAACCCTAAAATAAAAGATTAAAAATTTTAAATGAATTTTAAATGTTTATGTATATTATGTGTGCGTGTGTGTGTGATACAAAATACACCTGAACAATTGAACTAAGTGTGGAGCAAGGGCGGATCCAGAAAATGTTCAAGGAGGGGGCAATTGTTTTCACTCTTTACTCTTTAGAACTTCAATTTCTAAAAATTTTCGAAGGAGTGCATTGAACTCCACGTTTACCTATCCCTAATATCATCTATCGTCTAAAATTGAGATTTCGGAACTTCAATTTAAAAAATATTCCTGTAGAAAGTTCGTGCCCCTATCCCCAGAGTAATAAGAGATGTGCTACGATTGCGCTTTAAAGACTTAAATTCCGGAAGAATTCCTGGAAAGAGTTCCCTTTCTTCTAACACCATCGAATATTATGTAAAATTACGGTTTTGAAACTTCAGTATTGAAAATATACATGAAGAAATTTCCTGACTCTCGGCTCAAGGAGGGGGCGATCGCCCCCATCGCCCTCCCTTGTATCCGTCCGTGGTGTGGAGGAAATTTCTGCATAAGATATAGGTAAATAAATAGTAATAATAAATTGAGCGACATTTCGTTACATTTTGATGTCATGCAGGGACATATTACTGGGTTATAAAAAACTAGGACCTTAAAAAATTGATGTTTGCTTTTTTTTTGTAACCAGTTAAGCTTTTTACTTTTTGATGAATGGCTTTTTATATCTGAAATTTGGCTATCAACATTGATAAGGCATATCCAACACAATTAATGTGAATATCATGTTAGATTGCTAAGCTGTTTCACACAATAATTCTTTAAATATGTGATCAAAATACAATTTTTGGGCAAAAATTTATTGTTTTGTATATGGTTGGTTGTATATATACATAATGGAAGACATACAGAAAAGTATTAGTTGAATATAAATTTTTGAAATAAATACCTGGGTATTTACCCGGGTATATACCCTGGGTATTTACCCCTAAAAATATATACCCGGGTATTTTACATCACTAGTCACAACGGAAGTTAAACTTATAATTTTAACCGGTACTTTAAAACATGTTTTTTTTTTTTTTTTGACAGAAAAGAATTTTTAGACCGTGGGTCTATTTTTGTCATTAGCCTGCACGATAAGCTCTAAAATGAGGTGTAAATCAAAGAACTCAATTAAGAATTGAGGAAGATCTGGCGTAAGCACAAAAAACAGGCTACAGAAATAATATAAGGATTTTCGTGTGAAAATCATGCAGCCACACTACTTTGCACGCGCCATGGACATACCATCGTTACACTGGGCACACAAGTATGAAATATTTAGCCTACATGAGAAAATGTCTTCTTTAGTTAAAATTAAACATGGTTCTCTATCAGTTTTCTATGTTCTGAAAAGGCCGGAAAATACTTCATGAATTTTTAAGTCATCATCCAAATAACGATAAACACTTTTATAGTCTGGGAATATGTCGGTTTCATCAAATAGTTTCTGAGAACCAGCGAGATTTTTTTAAATTGAACAATGATTTCCGACTTTCATAAATTGAATTCACCCATTTTCTATCATTCTGCCCAAAAAATTTGGGGGTGCAACCGCCCCCTCTTGACCCCCCTATTTGCCGTCCCTGTGATAGGCAATAGAAAACAACTTTCAATGACTGAAAGATAAGAAAAAAAAAACGATCTATAATAAATTTATAATCATCAATGAAAGAAGATCAAAAACAACAATTAGATCAAAACTTTGTTAACTGTGATAATCCATCGATAGGTCAAAAAGGAGTAAATAATTTTTTGTACAATTACAAAATTTTACTGCCATTATAAGCAAAATTAAATTAGTACAGCAAAATTTCTCCATTACAGAGGCATGCAGGAACGACTGTCCTTGCTATAAAAGTGAGACATAAAAATTGTCTCATTTAAAGGGGCATCAGCTCAGCAGAGAAACATAGAAAGTAAATACAAAATTAGTCTCAAAATAATGTAATTATTATAAAATAAAAATTTACACAAGGGGAAAAATATTTATTTTTCAAGTTGTTATGAGGTGGGGAAATATGTCTGTTGTCCTACCCTGCCCTCAAATAATTTCTGAAAGAATACTTTGAATAAAACTAAATGCTTTTTTTTCTTTTCTTTTTTTTTTCATTTTCTATGTATTCACTGCATGGTTGTATTAGCATACATTTTACAAATTAAAGTTAAACTTCCAACTGTTTCACTTAATTTTTTTTTAAATTTATGTGCACGCACTTTAAAGCTAGTATAAGTTTTATACAATTATTTCCTTTACCATTTTATAGTAAGCATAGTATGCAGCAACAGCTCTCATATGCCAACACTTTTCTCCAAATTCCTTTTACTATAATGGCTTGGGCTCGAGTTATTGCTTTCATAAAAAAAAAAAAAAAACCTGGATGAAGTGGCTATTAATAGTACAGTGGCCAATTTGCACTGTACAATAAAGCAGCTTAAAGTATCAATTGGTTACTGGCTACTAAATAAAAATTTGAACTTTTAAGTCTACTGTCTCATTAGCTTATATGCTGGTGACAAATCCACCGATTTGTCATCCTATCACAAGTGCAGTTTCTGGACAGACAAGTAATTTCTACCACTTACAACTGAACAAGGATAACATCTGTAGAATTAAGTGGAACTTTCTCTATTTCTGCAAAAGACGAGGTGTACCTTAATGAAAGTTATAGGATATTTATGACAAAGTTGAAAATTTTAGACACTGTAGGACACTTTTAAAAAAAGGAATTTTAGGAAAATTAGGACAACTCCTACCCTCATAATCTGGTTTTACATCGAAAAATTAGTAAAAAATTTGAGGGAAAAAAAACCCAGAAAAAATATATGGTTTTTGATGATTTTTTAAATACTTTATGGGGGATACCCCCATGAGTCTCCCTTCTTGCTACAAATTTTCATGTTTCTGAATGTTTCACCTCTCTAACAACCTCAGAAGAATGTTTTGGGTTTATATAATGCTCCCTTCCCAACCAAATAAAAATGATGGCTGTGAAACTGTCGAACACTAATAAAATGGGGGAAGGGGGCTTCTATTTCAAAAAGTGGCGGAGAATGGGGAAAACTGTGGTCATATTTGAATGCAGGGTGTCATTTCACATAAAAAGCAGCAAAAATGGTGTCAGAAGCTCTTTGAGAGGGTTTTTTCTTTTTCTTTTTTTTGCTGCAGTGTAATCAAGGTTGATTAATAAATATATTTTGTAGGGAAAAAGTAGAATACTCTTGTGCAACGTTGTTAAACAGCTATTTAATTGGGGGAAGGGGAGAGAAAACTTGGGTAATCGGTTATCTTAATAAGCAAACATCAATATGTACTGTCAAAGCTGCAGGAAATGCTAAACTCAAAATAACTTACTTAAGACTGAAAAAGTTTTGTAAATGATGGAAGCAAAATAAGGTACATTTACATTATTACTATCACAATATTTAAAAATGTAATATTTTTTTGCTTTAAAACTTCATGCATAAAAGTAACGCATCTAATTAATAAATTTAAGAGCAAAAAGGGGGGGAGAGCATGATACATGATTATTTTTAACACATGACCAATAGTAAACATTCTATGATAAATTTTATGAAAGTGTAAGGAGTTAAGCTTAAATTGATTTAAAAAAAATGTTTAAGCTAAAGTAAAATATATTTGTATTACAAAATTTGCAGGTTGGTAAATGGCGAGAAAAGTATTGAAATAATTAATTAATGAAGACAAAACTTGTTTTCAGAGCTTTGAAAATATTTGAACAAACATAAAACAAATAAAAAATATTTCTGTTACATTTATGTGAGATAAAACATTTTTGAAATTAAAACTTGTTGACATTCTTAAATTACATACCCCTTTTAAACACAGATCATTTAATTCCTGGAAAAGAGTAGGCCATTGCTGAGGCCATTCTCTCTTAATAATTTCAACAACTATGCGTGATATAGCATCTTTTATATGAAGTTCATCTTCCAATACTGACTGAATGTCCTAAAATAAAAATACAAGATTTTCAAAGCTGACAACATTGATTCATTTGCTATGTAAGAAATCATTTATGATACATACTTGGATTTTAAAAAGTAACAAATTCACAATAATGGTTCCCTAAAAAACAATGTAACAGCCTTGTTATTAAATATTTTTTCGACTAAATAAATATGAAGACCAACTAAAGGAAGCTATTGAAAAAGCTATCGCTAAACAAAGGAGCAAATAAAATTGTTACAAATAACCAGGGGCATAGCTAAGGGGGGGGGGGTTGGGGACAACCCCCCCCCCCCGAAAAGTTAGTCTCAAAAAAAAGAGAAAAAGAAGAGAGAAGAGAAAGAAAAAAAAAGAAGAAAAGGAAAAAATTCAAAGCGATTATGCATATATATATATATATATATATATATATATATATATATATATATATATATTATATATGTATATATATATATTATATATGTATATATATTATATGTATATATATATATATATATATATATATATATATATATATATATATATATATATATATATATATATATATAAGAAGTAACACCCCCCCCCCCCGAAAGTCGGGTCTAGCTACGCCACTGCAAATAACACTAATATTAATATTATTTGCTCATGTAATAATTAACAAATTGAAAAAATCAGAGGCAAGATAGCTCAAACCAAGTTTTCATGAAATATATGAAAATATTGAGGAGGGTTAAACCATTGATTGCGCTTAAATTGCTCTCCCCCCCATCCCAATTTCATTGAATTACTTAATTTATTGATTCATTTATTCTGATATTTATCTTTCTTCATTCAAATAAAACTATTTGAGTTTTATTCTAATGTTTTACGTTTTAAAGCACATTATAATATTTCTTTTTAAATTTTAAATAAGATTACTGTAATAAAATCTTACAAAATAATGACAAAATGAGGAATTTACTGGTATGACAACAGTAAAAACATAACACCACTTGCAAAATTTGTTTCCTTGTTTTGAAAAGAATAAAAACTTAAGGCTAAAAACTGTCTACATTTGATTTTGGTTATCAATGTACAGTGGAATACGTTTAACACGAAACTGAGGGGACCGAAATTTTTTTTGTGTTAAAAGATTTTCGCGTTAAAAAATTTCTTACATAAAAAAAACAATACTTACGAATATTTTCAATGCCATCAAATTTTATTTCGAATTCCATTCAAACAACTAGTAGATGACATCCATTGGAATAAAATGCAAGAAAAAAATATTGTGTTTCAGGGAACATGTTAGTTATCTTTTTTTGAATTGTCTTTTTCAGCGCCATATTCTCTACAAATTGCTCGAGATCATCCATTGCTTTTTTCATCTCTCCATTTGAATGCACATCTAAATTTTGTGACCTAGCTTGCTTGAACCAAATTAGCAAAGCTCCTCATCCGTTTTCTTTCCGACTCAAACATTGGCGAAAATTGATTCCTGTTATTTGTTATTGTTGATAGAGTAGAATTGGATATGCCAAACTCTTTGCAAATTTCTGTTTTGATCCTGCGTTTTTCATCCACTGCATTAATCAAGTCCATCTTCACTTTTAAAGAAATAGCCGTTTGCTTCCTTTTCTCAGCCATTGTGCCCGCAAAACAGGAAAAAAAGAGTTCAAACAAGAACCACAGAGTTTAGATCTTTGCCAAAATTAATGCGAAATTCAACTAAATTCAGTGCTAAATGCGTGTTAAAATGCTTGTGAATTTCTTATCCTCGAACTCTTGACATTTCTTTTCCAGTAGAAGATAAGGATTCTATTCATTAGAGAGGGAGTGGAAGATCCCTGTTGAATGGAAACAAAAGCATGAACAAAAAAGTGGCTGTGAATGAAGAGGAACTGGTACCCGAAAGTTCCATGAAATTGTTCTATGAAAAAACTCTGCAGTGACTTGTAGCAAACTCGCCACTGAAGATCGAAAATGAAAAAAACATTTCGTGTTAAGCGAATTTTGTTTCGTGTTAAAAGTAAAATAATGTATTAAATTGCTATGTACACTGTCTGGACCTCGATATCATTTCGTGGTAACCGATTTTTCATGTTAAGCGTTTTCGTGTTAAAAGCATTTCACTGTAAAATAAAAGAATCTATCGTTCTCATTATTAATAATTACCAGTATATTGAAAATAATAAAGAGTAACATACTAGAACAATAAAAAAAGTAGAAATGGGAAACCTATGATAAATGAAGTTTCAACCCAGAAAAAAAACTATAAAATAATTTTTGTTTTTGAATCCAGACATTGTACCCTAGAATTTTTCTTTAGTACTGTACGATTAAAACCAGATTATTTAATTATCATTTAAAACCAGTCTTTCCAACCAGTGGATACAAGAGGTGCATAGAGCTACAACCTCCTTCATAGAAAAACCAGGTGTCCATTTATTAAAATTGATTTTATTACCGTATTACCCTGCATTATCCGGCAAGCCAGGTAATTTGAGGTTTATTTAGCAACAAAAATAAATTTCCCCATTCAGTTTCAAACAGAAAGCAAGCTCCTGTCAGGAAAAAAATAAATAAATTCTGAAAGTTACCTTCTTTTTAAAAAAAAAAATGTGTATTGCATATAATATGTGCTTGTTATTTATGGTAGGTCATTACTAAATGATTTAATTATACGCCAAAAAAGTAATCAATTCAGAAGCAATTATCGTTGCTGCAATTTGTTCATAACTTTTTTAAATAAATTATTTTAGTTTCCTTTTAAAGACGTAAATTTAATTTTTATTTATTGAACAGCTATGGTAAATTCTTCAGCATTGGTTTAGAGGGGGGGGGGGGGTAACTTACTGCTTAAATGTTTGCTTACTTAGTTTTAATTTAATTTTTATAAAATTGCTCATTATTAAACAGTATTTTTCTTATTAAAATAATAAATGACATTGTTAGTAAATATTTTTGCAAAGTTAAACTGTTTATTAATACTAATAAGATATGTATAGAACTTATATTCATTTCTAAGCTGAACATATATTTTTTATAGTATTAATTTTTTCAGTTACTTTGATTTTTCCGGCATGCCAGAAAGGACCAGGCAAGTGTTATTGAAAATCTGGTGACCCCCAAATTCTGAGGAGGATGCTGGATAAAGCGGGGTAATACGGAATTATTTTTTTCAATATCTCTTTTTTTTTAAACACAGATGTTGAAGCAGGGCCAGACTTTTGTTTTGGATGGGGTTTTACCATACACATTTCATGCAATATCTATATGATGAATCAAATTTCATTTCATTTGTGTATTGCATTGATTTGTGTTACAATAAAGTTTAAATGCGAAAGAGGGTCAGCATCGACCTGAAAATAACCACTCACTACCTAGCGACTAAATGGCTTACTTTGGTGACTAAATAAAATACTCTAGTGGCAACTTTTTAGGAACCCAACTGGTTACAGGGGAACAGTCATTTTGGTTCTGGGGGATTTAGAATTGATTTTGTATGAATTAGCTGCCCTGAATTTAATTATGACATTAGTTTTTGCCCAGGTGAACAAATTTTTAACACTTTTTGTATCACTTTAGAGAAATGTACGTGACACAGGTTTAACTTAGAACAAACTCAAAACATGGAATTTTTATTAGTGTTATATTATACAAATATTCTGAGCTTGATTACAGAACGGATCACCTTGGCTATGGCTTTGGTCCCCGATTCTCAAAAGCCCCAAAATGACTAAAATTGTTCTAGTCCATTATTTAAGAAAATTAAGGAAAATTAAGGTTTTCGTCTGTATTTATTTATCTGTTTCTATGTGTACTTAAGGTGTGAGATGCTCTGCACCCAAAGAAATACTTCGAAAGAGTGGCTGAGCACTTTAATACTCCTGAAAATGCCACTCCTGGTTCAGGTTCTCTGTGAATGTTTGTGTTTATAGGATTTGACTACAGAGGGCCCAGAAAAAATGTTTGGCTTAGGCTACCTTAAATTTTTTATTGGGCCCGGCAAACACTATATAAACACTAGTGCAGTCAGGGTTACTAGTCCAGGATCTGACAGCACGTCTGTAGGAAAGTTCGAGTAGGGAGAGTTTCTTTTCAAAAATGTTTAGTAGGTATCCTAGAAAGTATTTTGGACTCGGGTGGATATCCGACACCTGATCACTTCTGCTATGACGTCATCAAAGATGGCGGCCGCTCGCTCTCGTAAATGCTTAGTACTGCGATAGAAACATTGAGTACGAAGAATTTTTCTTCAGAAATGTTTAGTAGGTGTGCTAAAAAGTATTTAGAGCTTATGTGGACATCTGCCATTTCGTACATTTTTTAGCTATGACATCATCAAAGATGGCAAGTGCGCTTTCGTCTCCATATAAACCCAAATTTATGTTAATACTTAACAAACAAAAATGAAAATTTGGCCAGTAAGTTACAATTAGTGTTTTTCAGGCAAACAGCAAAGTATTTTTACTACTGCGATAACTTAATAACTATTTTTTTATTTTTTTGTTGCACTTAATAAAATTATACTTGAAAGGGGTTGTTACAATTTGGTTGCAAACCCGTACTATTACACTTACAGAAAGAGTGCAACAGGTTATTTCATTTGCTCTACAAGTACAGGAAGATTTGGCACATTTCAAGCAATTACATGCTTCAATAAAATCAGCTGGTAAGTTCTTTCTGCTGGTAAGTCTTATTAAGTTCTTTTCTGGCATCAAATCCTCAATCAAGCAAAATCAAATTCACAAGGATCTAAGTCAACAGTAACATCGTCAATACAATGTCGTTGTAGGTATGTGTAAAAATATGATCTTAATAAGTGGCCCTTAGCACTTCTGCTAGTAGGCGGCAAGTTATCAGTGTTAATATTTTTCGCATGATGATACAGCCATATAACCTAAGTTCATCTAAAGATTTACAGAATGACCCTTTTCGCAGTACTTGCACTAAGTATTCTTCTGCAGATTTAAGGCTTTGCTCTATATAAACCCAGTCAGATGATACGCCAAAACTCTCCAAATGCTCTACAGATGCACAATGAAGAGCAGATTTTTTGGTACCGAATTTATAATCAGATCCCAATAGTGCGTGGATGGCAGGAAGCAACGAACATTAATTTTCACCTATTTTTCGGTAAAATACAAGTAATCCAAAGTCCGGGTAAACCTTGTCTTTGCACCCTTTCAGACTTTTTAGGAGAAAATTCGCGATAACTGTCAAAAATGTAATCTACTCTTCCATAGTTCTTGGTGATACTCCCGACGTATGACGAAAAAGCTGAAACAGCTCCGCCAAAGGTTTTATTTTAATTTGTCATAACCTTTCGCATATAGATCATGATGTCGCCTATAAAACAGGTTTTATCGTCAGACTTGAACCAGGTATCATCACTGGTGCTACCATAAGATGTTCTTTATTGTTATTGTGTTATTATTTACTTGTATTATAATTTACTTGTATAATCTGATCCAGATAGTGCGTGGGTGGCAGGAAGCAACGAACATAAGTTTTCACCTATTTTTCGGTGAATATCATTAACAGATAAGAATCGCGTAGAATCACCAACTCCAGTACGAACCCAAAGTTCCCGAGCACCAAATCGTTGAAGAGTAAGATAGTAAAACAAAGCTAACACCATTATATCAGTGTCGGTGCTAACAAGAACGATTTTAGTGAACTCACAGAGGGATGCATGTTTTGAATGAATCAACATTCTGAAGTCGACTTCCTCTACTAGTCTAGACAGTTTAATTCTGGGTGATTTATCTATTTTCCACTTTGCAAAGATGTACAGTTAAATATTACATCATCCTCTTCATCACCATGAAAGGCACTAAAAGTGTGGTTGGTATTATGTGGTGTTTGAGTCAAAGAAGCTTTCACTGTATCAGTATTTTCAACATCAGTTTGTTTCTTGAAGATCCCCAAAAGCTGCTGAGTTGGACAGGCAATGGAATATCTTCTGAGATTTTGACCACATCTATAACGATGCTGCTACCTTGTCTTTACACCCTTTCAGACTTTTTAGGAGAAAATTTGCGATAACTGTCAAAAATGTAATCTATTCTTCCACATTTCTTCGTGATGCTCCCGCTGTATGACGAAAAAGCTGAAACAGCTCCACCAAAGGTTTTACTTTCATTTGTCATAACCTTTCGTACAGAGTTCATGACGTCGACTATAAAACAGGTTTTATCGTCAGACTTGAAACTTGTCTATCCGAACGAATCAAATTTCTGAGAAGTTGGACGAGTTTCAAAAAATTGTCCCAGTTAAAAAATTGCTCTGACATTTTCCTTCCTCGGCTGAAAAACCTCTCAAAGTCCGAGAAGAGTTTTTCCACATTACCATCTACATCTATATGATCTGATTTTTTTCCCATGCCAGAGAAATGTTCTGCTGAATGTTCTGTACGTTTTCAAACTCTGTAGCGTAGGACTCAATGGAACATTCTTCCAATAAAGATTTCACCTGCAATCTGAACATGGTTTCTCCCAACATGAACATCCCCTTGACACCTCTCACATAATTCTTCCCATGTAAAACCGATTGTAGCACATTTACTTCCAAACACTGAAAATTCAATAAACACATCGGATATTCCACTTCCTCGAAGATATTTAACTAAACAACATAGCACAATTTTAGCCATATGGAATGCACCCATCACCAGTACAATATTGGAAAATTTATCTGGATTGCTAAGTTTTACTTCGCGTGTAATAGCGTATATACCTTCGTCACAGGTTACTGGTAAATAATTTTGATCCACCTGGTCAAGAACATTATTGAAATTCCTTTTCTACCGGATAAAGTAGATTCTTCATGGTCAAAGTTATCGAAAGCGCCATCCGTATATAAATCAGTCTTAAAATGACTGGGCATTGGCACTGCAGTAGGAGACTATTTAAGAGCAGATTGTGCAAGATTATGGTGGTGACGAATGACCTCACTGTAGCTGACACTGAAGCCGAAATGATTCAAGCTTGTTATCAATGTTTTACTTTTGCATTTCTGATGTATTGCTTCACCCATCATCATATGTAAAGGAGTATTTTTTAGTTCCACGATGCATGTTATAGTACATTATTTGTAATAACGCTTTGTGCCTTCAGATACCACTTCTGAGAATACTTCCTCTTTTCTTCCTCTTCTTCTTCATTGTCAAGTTATTTCATGGAGTTTGGATCTGTGTCAAATAATGTACTGAAAAAGTTTATTAAAACATCAGGTATTTAACTTTTAGTCCAAAAGCTTTTAAGGTCTTGCGCATCACCAAATTTATCGCTGAGCTCGAAATCTAGCCCCTGCAATGCGTCTCTTAGTAGAATGGCACATTCTGTTACAGGATTGCAGCTTCTAAGCACATCTGCTACACAGTCGGTTTGTTTGACTCTTTAGGTTTGGCGAAAGTAATGTCATTTTGAAAGTAATCACACAGCATTAGTTTAAGCTCCTTGTTGCTGATTTTGATGCCCTCATTTTGCATATTAAACTTGTCTCGAATGTAACTGAGCGTGTATCCGTAGTCTTCATGCAGTCCAGATTCGATGTCATGGGCTATAAGCGAAAAGGCTGCCACCTTTTCTGAAACTGGAGGTGTACGCTTGTTATCTGCTTCAAGTTTTTGTTTGTACTTCAATAAATATCCAGAAATACAATTGTCATGACATAAAAGATCGGTACCGAAAATACTTGATACATCCTCCAAATCACAAGTGCGAGTGAAAACATCATCTTGTAAGTATAATGTGGCTTTTAAAAACTCCTTAGCTCTCGGATACTCACTTATTCTGCTCTTCTCGCAAATGCGATTATGTGGTACATGGTTACAGATGATACACAATTGTAATTGATGAGGAATACCTCTTGCTTGAGGACTATGATGACGTGCACGCTTCCTTCCAGATTTCCTTAAACTTTCCTGCACATTGGACTGAGCAGTAATGATGCCGTCATCTTCATCTTTTGATATTTCGTTCTCATTTTGAAGCTGTAAAAGAGGTTTCTTATGACACTATTGCTTATAAGCATTATTCGTATGGCAGTACAACACCTCTTCCTCACTTAACGCATTCAAACGCTTAGTAACTACGTCATTTCGCAATTTTGCAGCGGCCCTGTATTTTTCACGACCATTTTCTGTACTTATCACACTATTGTCGCTTTTATTACATATAATGCAAGTCTTTTCAACTGGTTTAAGGTCTCTTATGCTGTCTTTTGACACTCTCGAAAATTTAATAATATCCATATCTCAATTTTATTTCGATAAATCACAAACAAAGGAATCATTCAGATTAACAGCGTTTCATCATCTCAAAAACCACCCTCTGTCGCCCTCATAACACATCATATAATTCAATGCCTGCCAACTTACTGCTTCGAAGAATAACAACGCGCTCGAATGTTACGTCTGCGCCGCTTATAGTGGCGCGCCTAAGTGGAGCGACTAATAAACATTCTGATTGATTACTCACGCCAGGTAAAAATTGAAAATAAAAATTTTTTTTACGCAAATCGTTTTTGAGCACAATTTTATACAGTTATTCAACGATTGACAGTTAAAAAAATAATTTTAAAGAATTAATTTAAAAAAAGGAATATAAATAAAAAAGCAATAAAATAAATTGTTTTCCAACTACTTTTTCGGGAAAACTTTAACACTGTAACTTAAAAGTAAACTAGTTAATATAAATTAGTATAAAAATATGCAAGAATCATGCAAAAAAGTCAAGTATTAAAATAAATATGAGCATTTATGTGATCGAGCGGCCGCCATCTTTGATGACGTCATAGCAGGAGAAGTGACCAGGTGGCGGATGTCCACCCGAGTCCAAAATACTTTCTAGGACACCTACTAAGCATTTTTGAAAAAAAATTCTCCCTACTCAAACTTTCCTACAGAAGTGCTGTCAGATCCAGGACTATACCTTCTAGATAGATCTAGGACTATACCTTTCTCTAGGTTTTGTTGCTAACAAGTTTTTACAAGTGTATAAACAACTGTATTAAGATAGGCAACTATGTTAGAACAAAATCCTCTGGGGGGGGGGTGTGCTATTACTCCCCCCCCTCCCCCCACACACTTGCTACCAAACTGCACACAAAGATACAACTTTTCACACATTGCACCAAGCAAATATAAGCAAGGCAAGAACACATAAATTGACCTTATCTAATTAAACGTTGTTGGTAAATTTGCCAGATGTTTACTTGTTTATTGCTCCATCTAGTGAATTTTTCTTTATATAACTATATTGCAGACTGGGACTAGGGCAAACATGCAAGATACTATCTTTGTTTCAGAACCCCCCTATACTGGCTTTAGAAATGAGTTTGATATTTCAACAGAACTCAAAATACAGCTAAAATCAGTTCCAAAACTCTGGCCAGCAATTTTGGAAACCCCCACCCCCTTACCTAAAAAAAGAACATTTTCTATCATTGCACATAGTTTGTGAACCAAAAACAATCCTCAGTTTGGACATAACATGTACGCTCTAAAGAACTAGCTAGTGAAAACTCAGGGGTATGTACAAAAGGTTTAAAAACAGCTTGGAAGAGGGAGGGGGAGAAATAAATGCAAATGAAAGAAATTGTAATTAGGTTTCATATGCATGCCAATACAGCAATTACTTGCAATGGAGTGAATAGTTTTAAGAGGGCTCTTGATCTTCATCAAGGATTGAGAAATTGAAAAGGAGCAATCTAGCGAGGAACTTACTTTTTGGCTGATGTAATGTGTAGACTACGAAAGAAATACATAAATAAGTTTACCCGATAACTTACCTTTTCTATAATATTAAGAATACTGTCTTTTATAAAGAATTTTTCAGATACTTCGATTTCATTCCAATGTATCCTAAAACGTATTAAAAATATAAATTATTTTACAACCATGAGATTTTTATACAAAACTTTAAAAAATAAAAATTTCAAAAAATAAATGCAGAGGTTTTATTTAAAATAATCATAATAAAAAAAATTTCCAAATTCTTTCCTTTGCATGAGCATAAAAACTTATATAAAACATCAGTCATAATTTGAAATTCAGACAAACCAGAGGGTATATGATGTACTGTATACCGTATAAAACAGCACTGATTACTACAGTGGCACTCGCTGATAACGAGCCCTGATTTAATGAGAACCCGAATTTAGCGAAGAAATTAGAAATAATTAGTTGGCTCAAGGCAGTTGAAAGCAAAGTTAAGTAAATAACTAACTTCTTAAAATCTGTACGGTGTCTAAAAAGAAGAAGAAAAAGCAACTACTGTCAGCCCCGCTTAATCGGGTAACAGATAAATGAATACCCCACTTATATGAACAAAACCTTCTGGAACCGAATATTTCCCCATAGTTGCAATGTTGAAGTTCCCCATTAGTACAGTGCAATTAGACATAAACCTCAACATCCAAAGTAAAAGTTTCCTGCCTATTTTAAACTGTTGTATACTGTCCACATATTGTTTGGTAAAAAGTTACACCGTTTACAGCGTCGGGTTTTGGGGGGAGGGGGCAGAGAAGTTGGTAAATTAGTAGTTTTTATCAGTTTTTGGGAAATATTTAGAAAACTATGGCATTTAGCTCAAAAAGTGCAATATACAAAATAATCTACACTAAATTACGAACAAAATGGTCCCAAGCATTATTTTTTTACGTGAACGGTTCCAGTGTTACGGCGGGTGTAAAAGTAGAAAATATTTGCATTTTTAACATCTTTAGGAAAAAGAGGAAATGCTAACTACTACGTAAACAGAAATAACTAAACAATTTTATTTAAAAGTAATATTGTATAGTCGTATGAGGCGCCACATGGGATCCCACTAGGCTTGACCTACCCTCATCGAGTTTCCTAAAATTGTTACCATATATGAAGAGTAAAAGTTGTAAATAAAACGTGAAAGTAAGAATTTCTACCTCTTTCACGTGAACTAATCAGGGTTGCCAGGGGTTGAAAGGTGCCTAAAAATGAGTAATTTTCCCTCATCGAGTTTCCGAAAATCGCTACCTTAAATGAAGAGCAAAAGATGGAAATAAAACGCTAAACTAAGGTTGCCTACCTTTTACGCTCCTTAATCAAGATTGTCAGGGGATAAAGGTTTTCAATGAGGAAAATAATTCACCCCTCATTGAGTTTCCGGAAATTGTTGTAACATATCAAGAGTAAAAGCTGTAAATAAAACGCTAAAGCAAGGTTGGGTACATTTTTCCAGTGCCTAAGAAGGGTTGCCAGAGGTTAAAAAGTGTCCCAAAATGAGTAATTTTCCCTCATTGAGTTTCCTAAAATTGTTGTCATAAATAAAAAGTAAAAGCTATAAAAAACGTTAAAGTAAGCTTTCCTACCTGTTGCGTGTGAATTAATCAGGGTTGCCAGGGTCTAAAAAGTGCCCCAAAAGGGGTAATTTACCCTTCATTGAGTTTCCCCACAAGTTATATAAAAAAATGTAGGTAAAAATATTACAAACCAATTTTATAGGGTTGCCTAAGCAAAAGTGATCCAATCATAGGGTTGCGGCTATTCAAAGTTTCAATATTGAAATTTCGACTCAATCAAACAATTGACTCACTCGATGCAACTATCAACCAGAGTGAATTTCTAGCTAAGGCTAACGACAAAATTGGGCTTATTTCTCTCCTTACAATGCACTTACAAAGAGGCGGTTGCACAGTTCATCAAGCATCTGGTGATGCTGACTTATTAATAGTTTTACCGATTGGTAAAGATATGAATGGAGTTGAAGCTTGTGTGATTGGTGACGATACGAACTTACTAGCCTTGTTGACTGTTCACACCAGGGTTTAAGCTGGGTTCAAAAGTTCTTTAGTATAAAAGCTAAAATTGATGGGAAAATGTAAGCAAAATGCTAAAATGTTACACATTATCATATATTTATATATGCCTCAGTGTGTTTCATCTCCAGTTGAAAATAAAATTCATATTTCATTTGTGACATCCTTGAAGAAATAAGTACAACAGCAATTTTTTTAAAACATAAAATAAGAAAAGAAAACAGGATTGGTGTTTAGAACGTTGCAGTCCCCTCTTCCTAATAAAGCAGTTTTTGGGGGGACATAATGCTGGATAAGACTAATAGTTATTGAACTTAATTGTAGTTTAAACATCTTAGCTAAGATTTTAAAAAGATTAAGTTGATTATAGCCATGCACGCTTCCTCTCTAGGATCATACATTTCTTCTTTATTTAAAAAACTAATTTATTTTTTATTTGAGCAAAAAAGAGAAAATACATTGCTTAATTTTCGCAATTTAGATAGTGTTTTCGCATTTTGCGAAAAATGCGACCGTAGCGGAAACCCTGGTTCACACACCATCAGAAAACAAACTGAAAATGGTGGTACCAAAGAAAGGCAATCAGAAAGAAAAGGTGTACACTATTTCGAACATTCAGCTTGGCATTGGAGGTATGAAAAGTGTACTCTTAGCAATATATATACCTTCACAGGATGTGACACTGTATCATCTATCTACAAGAAGGAAAAAATTTCACCGTATAGAAAAGTACAAAAGCCAACAACTCTCTTCGTGCAGTCTGACGATCCCAGTGCAGTGGCTGACGGATTTTAAAGAGATAAAATGGAGGGAGTGAAGACTTTCATTCATGGAACCAAGGCCCCAAGTCACTTGATAGTTTGTAAAGCAAAGCATTGGAAGAAATCGGGTTTCTTTCGTTTGTTTCATGCAAAACGTGCCAAGCATTCGTCGTTGTTGACTCACGTAACTTGGGGTCTTTCAATCAGCTTTTGCTAAGCCAATGATTGAACTTGCTCCCTCCATTTTAATTCCAGGAATTAAAATGGAGCCCTTAAGTTTAATGTCAGCCCTTAGAGTAGGAGTCTCCTACTCTAAGGGCTGAAGCAGGAAAGCATTTCCTCCTTGCGATGTTTGGAGCAAAGAATACTAAAGATCTCGATAGCTTTCACAATCAGGATTACTTGCAGGCTATTGCAAAGCAGCTCATATATTCATTGTTCAAGGTGACTGCACTACCCCCTTTTTCAGCAGCTTTAAGCTGCATTCATATAGATCCTACCACCAGGTCCAACAGTGGCCGGATGAGAAAAAGAATCCGCTCCAGTGGGGGTGGAAGAAGATTGGTGATCAGCTGAGGCCTATGACAACAATGCATTCTGCTGGTTCCCAGGAATTACTTTCCCTCATAGTGTACATTTGCAAAGACGAATGCGTCCGTAACTGCGAGTGCAGAAATAGTGGTCTAAACTGATTAAGCATGTGCAGTAATTGCTCAGGTCTAGGATGTATTAACAGGGACACTAATATGATAGAAGAAGGTCTAGAAGAGGACGGTGCTATGTTTGAAGAGGACTGAATATACAGGTGAAAATCTTTCATCAGTATGTCCCATGTAACGTTCTACATTTTTATTAAATATTAGTAGTGCACTCAGTTTACGAACTTCAAAAAGTTTGATAAAATACGATTGTAATATACAGGCAAATATGCCTATTTTCTAAAGAAAATCTTCAAAAGCTACACTTATAAAAATGTTATCATTAAAAATGATATAATTAGAAGTCATAATTGTTATGCATTTTTACATTTTAAAATCATCTATGTTGAAAATATATTCATTCTTATTGCGGCATTGTCTAGAGAAAGTTCGGGTTTCTCCGTGCCGCAGATTTACATAGCCAGGCCCTGTGGAAGCGTCTTTTCCCTTAAAAGTAGAGCTCCTTGAGTAGGTGGTGAGGTTGTCGCTCCTTCAAGGGCTTATCACAAACATACCACCGGCCCCTAAAATCATAATTTGCTTTTACAAAACACAATTTATACAAAAAATTAGTTTCCTTAGTGATAATGAATATTTTTTTTCAAAAAATCTAAAAAAATACGAAAATTTTCTATTTTTACACCTTTCGTAACTCTGGAACCGTTCACTTAACAAAATAATGCTTAGGATCATTTTGTTCGTAATTTAGTGGAGATTATTTTGTATACTGCACTTTTCGCTCTAAACGCCATAGTTTTCTAAGTATTTCCGAAAAACCGATAAAAACTACTAATTTACCAACTTCTTTCCCCCCTCCCCCCAAAACCCGACACTGAAAAAGGTGTAACTTTTTACTAAACAATTTGTGGACTGTATAGAACAATTTGGAGTTGGAGGGAAACTTTTACTTTGAATGTTGAGGTTAGGCCTTTTTTTGGTCTATTTGCACCGTACTACATGTAATCAAATAAATTCCCCGGATAATCGAATAATATTGGTCAGCTTTTGCAAATATTTTTGCTGAGAATAATTTTGAATAAAATGAAAATAATTCAAGTAAGAACAATTATTGACTTAAAAAATGAAATAATATTGTCCGCCAACGACAGAAGGGAAAAACAACATTCACATTTCATCAAAACATTTTCATTAATTTCTTTTGTCATTGCAATTGCAAAAAAAAAAAAAACAATAAATAGTGCTGACAATAATCTTTACTAATAATAATGTTGAAAGTCTCTCTGTCTAGATGTCTGGATCTCTGTGACGCCCACAGCGCCTAGACTGTTCGATCGATTTTTATGAACTTTGGCACAAAATTAGTTCGTTGAGGGTGTGCATCTGAAGCGATTTTTCGAAAATTCCATTTTGTTCTTTTGACGAAAGAGAAAAACAACATTCACATTTCAGCAAAACATTTCCACTAATTTCTTTTGTCATTGCAATTGCAAAAAAAAAAAAAAAAAAAAACAATAAATAGCTCTAACGATAATCTTTACTAAAAATAAAGCTGAAAGTCTCTTTGTCTAGATGTCTGGATCTCTGTGACGCCTATAGCGCCTAGACCGTTCGATTGATTTTTATGAAATTTGGCACAAAATTAGTTTGTTATGGGTGTGCACCTCGAAGCAATTTTTCGAAAATTCCATTTTTTTTCCTATTTCAATTTTAAGAACATTTTACCGAGCAAATTATCACAACGTCGATGAGTAAATTACCAATCTATCATGGTACATAACATGGGTGAGCAAATTAGTGAGAAATTCATCATCCATTATTTGTAAATGAACAGGCGAACCAAATGATCTTTTAATTTTCCACTACGAGCAAAGTTCTGCGGATACCACTAGTATTTTACAAAACTACTGAAATAAGGGCTTATCAAAGCTAAAAAAGCTTTTGTTTTCATTTATAGCTTTAATATAAACAGCAATATACACATTTTCGCTTAACACAGCATATTTTGACAACACAAAGAAATATAAACATTGCTGACAATAACAAATTAATAAATATTATATATAAAACATGGTAAACAAAGAGGGGAAAAAATAAGTTAGAAAAGTGTTCTCAAAAAACCTACAGCAAACAATCTACTATTATGAAACTTTTCAAAAAATAATGTAGTGAAAAGAAGATGCTAAAACAAAGATTCTGTAACTAAGTTGTTGCAAGTTAATTATTTTTTTAATTGGATGCTTCACTTGCCAAATCGATTATCTCCATAAAACAAAAAGTCAAGAAAAGTGATGAAGAAGATACTCATATCCATAGGAGTGAATGGGCCCTCGTGTTACATTTTCTGCCATCACAGGATCAGAAATGTACTGAATCAAAACTTTAATATAAATTCACATGCTAAGCATTGATTAAGCACTATTAAAGCAGAAATGAGGACTATTTAAAAAATGGAGTTAATCCATTTGGCAACTGAGGCATCCAATTTTCGTACTTACATTCTTCAAACATTACATTACTCATTTCAAAACTTGTTACAATAACATTAATTACCTATTTACTAAATATTGGTTCATTATAATTATGTTTTCAGACCAATGTTGTAAATTTACAAAGGTAAAGAAAATTTCCCTGCCTAATCAAATGCCCAACTAAATCGAATAATATATCTTTGAACCAACGGTATTCATTTAAGCGAGGCAAACAGTATGATGAATTTTTATGATTTTCTTAAGAACCCCCTTTTTACGAGCACTCGGTTAAAATGAGCAAATATCAGTCCTTTTGCACTCATTATGAGCAAGTTCGACTGTACACCAATGATTGAAAACAATTCTAAACTATTTTCAATAAGAACAATACTTGTGAACAAATTTGTCCACAAAAGCAATTCATCACTTTACAAATAAAAATGACTCAACTGACTTGCATTATGTCCCTGAGAATCGAATGCTTTCTCTCTTATGAAATTTTTTTTTAATAAGAGGATTTTTATTTCTCTTTATTTTTAAAAAAGGAGGCATTTAAGATGAAAGGACTTCATTTTTAATATTAAAAAAATCTAACAAACAACTTCTTAAATTCAGGATGAGAGGGAGAAATTCAAATTGAAAGTTTTTAGATTCCTTCTTTCAAAAACCTCAGGGTTGAGAGACACTCACCCACAATAGTTAGAAAATTTCCTATTTCAAAACTCAGAAATACATATTTGTTTTGCTCTAAGTGGGCAGTTAAAAAGTTATAAAAAGAAAAAAAAAACATTTTTTTTTCTTTCTGTGTGTAGGGGATGTTGTGAACATTGTTATTAATGATCTAACTCAAAGTGGAAAATTGGATAATGTTTTTTGCCCAAGACAAGAAGCAAAATAACTTTTCACTTAACTATGTACAATGCTTTCAAAGAATGAGTGTAAAAACAGATCACAAGAAATATCAGGGGCGCCCATCCTCCCCAAGTTCAATGCACAAATCCTCCCCCCTCCCATTTTTCTCAACCCTTTTCCCCTTTTTATTTTTAGCTCCCTTTTTTTTAAATATATATATATATATATATATATATATATATATATATATATATATATATATATATATATATATATATATATATATATATATATATATATATATATATATATATTATTTATTTATTTTTTTTTTAATAAATATTACTTATTTATTTATTTTTAAATATTATTTTATTAGAAAAGTTCTGTGCTACTGTCAATGACAGACAAATAAACACACACACACAAACCAAATAAATAAATAAATGAAGTAAAATGTAAACAGAATAAAATAAAATGAATAAAAAATTAACTTAAAAATAAACTAATAAATAAATTTAAATAAATTAATTAAAATCCCCCCAAACTGTTGACAGCGCAACTTGCGCCATAACACACAACTTGCTGTAAGCACCCCTGAGAAATATAATAGTCTAAAATAATGATTTGATTTCATAACATAGTTAAAAAACTTACTTAATATAGCTGTCAACAAGCCTCAAACCAAAATGGCGAACAATGGAAGGATTTGATTTCTGTGAAAGATACAATCCACATTTTGCACCAATAGGAGAGTTATCTTTAAACTCTTCAAGCATCTTAAAAACAGAAAATAGTTAGGTATTATTTCAAGAAAAAAAAAAGATGACATTAACAATTTATTTCTGAACTATTATTGTTCTTTTCTGAACAAATCAGATCAAAAACTTAATAAAAGCTTAAACTACAGTAGGGTCCCGAAAATCTGAGGTACTGTTCGTTTCACTTAGCCGAGACCTAGTGCCAATTTGCGCATGCGTCAGGTCTGCTCTGATTTTATCAAAATAGAAAGGGAAACCCGGAAGTAAAAGGTGCAAAATAACATGTTCAGCAATTCTTCCAATGCAGCATCGAAAAAGACAAAGATAGCACGTGCAAGCGGTAAGAGCCCACCTCAACCTATTGCCCCCTTTTCAAATGGAATCTGTCCTGAGTGGTAGTTTTCGCTTTCGAGAATGGACAGTATTTGGGGTGTACTAAATCTTGAATTTGAAGGAAAACTTAGCAATTAACATTTTACACTATTAGCTTGAGAAAAGAACGCACACAAATCTTTTTCTTTCTTCTACAAAATGTAGGGAAGGGAAGTATTGCAGAAAGAAAAAAGTTTTCACCTAAATTTCTATTTTAACCACCCATGAGTATATTTTCATAAACCCCCCATAATTTCTGGAGGTATGTAAGAATTTTTATATTTTTATGTTGAATACTTCTACATTACATGGAACCAGGGTTGGGTTTGGGTTGAGTCCAAAAGTATGATAAAACTAAAGGAGTATAGTCGGTGTAAGAATCAATTTGCATTTACTGCAATATTTGCAATGCATAAATTTAAATTTTAATAAGGTTTAATTATAATGAGCATTTGAAAATATTTTTCTCCAAAATGCTCATTTAAAAAATATTTTACTCAAAAAAATTGGCAAAAACTCTATTACATGAAAATTTCCCCTTTTGTAACAGTTGGTATGAGTTAAAAAGTAAATTCCTTAACACTATCAAGACAACTAATTTCAGTTCCATTTGTAACTCAAAGGAATGTTATTAAAAGTACAATATTTAGGTCAAAAAAAAAAAGCTTAAGAGTCATTCCATTTCAAATCAGGCAGGCAGGTATGAAAAGTGTCATATGACCATCACCGATTTTTTTGAAAAAAATACAGTAGTTACAACTAAGGTACATATGAGCTATCCCCAAAGGATTTTGCAAGAAAATTTTTTTTTCTTCAGTTACAGCCTGTTAAAATTCTGCACAAAATCCGCCATTTTGGAAAAAACTGGCAAAACACTCTATTTGAAATGGACATTATTTCAAAAGTATTTAACCTATTCGAATAATTCTTTTTTCTAAAAATAAATAAGGACCCATATATCCTCTAGACATCGTTTTTGAAAGTTTAGTTAGGTTTTTTGATAAAGAAAAAAATTCATTTTTGCCGCCAAAAAACTGCATTTTTACTAATTTTATGATTTTTTTTCTCCATGAAAAAAAGTTTTTTTTACTAAACGGAGATGGCAGTATAAAGCCCTTATATGATAGTTTCATAACATATTTTATTAGAATCCTTGAGTGCATACAGCCTCGTAAATAAAATTTGAAATTTTGAAAATTTTCAAAAATTAGCGATTTTTGAAGTGATTTTACTCAAAAAACCCATTTTTAAAAAATCTAAAAATTGGCTCATTTGAACCCCATATAATGCTTAACTAGTGGATAGACACCGCATCCGGTATTTTTTCCCATAAAATGTTTTATGATTTTTTGAAAGTGACCTTATCGCCCATGGCATGCATGTAAAATAAAAATGTCTAATAATTTCAGTCACTGAAAATCTGATTATATTAATGCCTAATAGCTACAAAAACAGTGCACTTTATCAGGAACAACTAAAATCTTACTGACTTTTAATAATATATCAGTAACAAACTGCTTTTGATGATCCAGTCAATTCGTCTTTTTGTAAGACTCTGTGTGTAGTTTATAGATAGAAGAGCCTTTGGTGATTATATTAATGACTAGCTATGATAATGATGTACTTTATCAGTAACAGTTAAAATCTTTCCTTTTTTTAAAATAAATATTAGTTTATTTCGTCTCCAAAGCTATGCATTCACCGTTACTTTCATATGCAGCAACAAATCATATTTTTTCTCTTTCAATAGTCATTCTCTTCAACTCAATTACACAACAGGGAAAATCAAGAACAATACAATGCATTTAAAACGATTAATTTTAATTTCGTGCTTTGGTTGTCATTGGCGAATGTTGTCACATAATTTTTGGATCCTACCTCGTATGATTACTTTTATACGTAAGAATATTTATACTAAATTCAAACCGTAAAACTCATTTGTAGTTTAAGAATTTAAAAAGCCCACCTGTTTTATGAGAGAAGTAATCAATTGAACATGGTTGTAAGTTGAGGTAATCAAACAGATCTCACTAAAGGTGACTATTATAGCCAGGGATCCAATTTCTAACAAAAGAAGTGCAGGATCCCCTATAGTCTTTAGAACTTGTTTTAATGCTTAAGTGGCCTGAATTCGGTCAAAAATACAAAAATTCGAGTAAAACATATAAGGAAGTATGGGAGCTCAGCTCCCATAACAATTAGGCGCTGATCAACAGAAAAATATATTTATATAACGAAATACAAAAAGGCGAATTGACTGAGTCATCAGATATTTTGAAAAAAAAAACTGCTGGGTTTTATTCAGAATGGCATAGGAATGATGTGAAAAAAAATTGGACTTCATATTCGAATTCAGTTTTGCGTTATTTTGGTTTTACTACAAAATTTCAAGGTGTACGAACGCTTTTGGGAGCCACTGAATTAGTCATTAATATAATCACCAAAGGCTCTTCTATCTAAAGGCTACACACAGAGTCTTACAAAAAGACGAATTGACTGGTTCATCAAAAGCGGTTTGATATTGCTATATTATTAAAAGTCAGTAAAATTTTATTTGTTGCTGATGAAGTGCACCATCATTGTAGCTATTAGGCATTAATCCATTAATATGATCAGATTTTCAGTGACTGAAATTTTTATTTTACATGCATGCCATGGGCGATAAGGTCACTTTCAAAAAATCATAAAACATTTTATGGGAAAAAATACTGGATGCGGTGTCTATCCACTTGTTAAGCATTATATGGGGTTCAAATGAGCCAATTTTTAGATTTTAAAAAAATGGGTTTTTTGAGTAAAATCACTTCAAAAATCGCTAATTTTTGAAAATTTTCAAAATTTCAAATTTTATTTCCGAGGCTGTATGTATCCAAGGATTCTAATAAAATATGTTATGAAACTATCATATAAGGGTTTTAGACTGCCATCTCCGTTTAGTAAAAAAAACTTTTTTTTCATGGAGAAAAAAAATCATGAAATCGGTAAAAATGCAGTTTTTTCGCGGCAAAAATGAATTTTTTTCTTTATCAAAAAATCTAACTAAACTTTCAAAAATGATGTCTAGAGGATATATGTGTCCTTATTTATTTTTAGAAAAAAGAATTATTCGAATAGGTTAAATACTTTTGAAATAGTGTCCATTTCAAATGGAGTGTTTTGCCGGTTTTTTCCAAAATGGCGGATTTTGTGCAGAATTTTAATAGGCTGTAACTAGTGATGTGGATCGGGTAAATACCCAGTGGGTAGGTAAATATTTTTTGGGTATTTACCCGGGTATTTACCCAAGGCCTGGGTAAATACCCAAAAACTGGGTATTTTACAAAAAAATGCAAAAAGTGAATGAGAATTTTTTTTAAATTCTAAATATGAAATAATTGGTAAAACTGATACATACATATGGTATTACACAGTTTATAATATTTTTTATCGAAAGACTTAATGAAATTATGAAAGAAACATATCACGAACCAAAGAATCTTTCTTTTCAATGCCATAATTGAAGAAGATGTTTGCTTTTTTTTTTTTTTTTTTTTTTTTGTAACCAGTTAAGCTTTTTGCTTTTTGTAGAATTGCTTTTTATATGTGAAATTTGGCTATCAACATTGATTAGGCATATCCAACACATTTAATGTGAATATCATATTAGATTGCTGAGTTGTTTCACACAATAATTCTTTAAATATGTGATCAAAATACAAATTTTAGGGAAAAATGTATTGTTTTGTATATATAGTTGGTTATACAAGGTGTTTCGTTTTAACCTGCAAGACCTTTATTTTTGCAACCGTTAGTCCTAGATGCTTATTTCCAATTGCAAAAATATTCAGATGCAGAGTAAAGACATTGGAAGTTTGAAGCAAAAATATAAAATGAGTCAAAAACTACAAAATTTAACTTTTTATATGGCTTTAGGTCCCCTAACTTATATTTAGAGAAATGATCTGAATTTAAAACTTACTGACACAAAAAAACTTGACATTTGTGCAATGAAAACTCAAGGAGATATTCCATTTGAAAGTTTTAAGGGACCATGCAGAAGATGTGATTAGAACTTATTACCCTTTCAGAATAATGACAGGTTGGCAAAGTAAAAAACACAAGGTATTACATTTTTCATTTCTACTCAAAAATTCATGCAAATGTTATGCCGTGATACGCAAAACACGCTGCAAAACCTTGAACAATTTGAAAAATCACTTTGAACACATATAATTTTATATAAACACTCATTAACTGCTATATTTTCCCCCAAAAGATGTTACTGACGGCGAGTGTAAAATGGTGTAAGTTATAAAACGCTGCGTTTCATATCTCAGTGAATATTGGTCGTACTAATGTCAAACTTTTTTTGTAATTGGTTTTCAGTAGAGATTATTTCCTTAAATATCAATAAGTCAGAGGATCTGGGGCCCGTGTAAAAAGTTAAAATTTGTATTTTTTTACTCATTTTTATTTTTACTTCAAATTTTCAATATCTTAAGTCTGCATCTGATTTTGAACATTTTTGCAATTGTAAGCATGCATCTAGGACTAACGGTTGCAAAAATAGAGGTCTTGAAGGCTAAAACAAAACACTCTGTATATATACATAGTGGAATACATACAGAAAAGTATTTTAGTTGAATATAAATTTTTGAAATAAATACCCGGGTAAATACCCATTTTGGGTATTTACCCAGGTATATACCCTGGGTATTTACCCCTAAAAATAAATACCCGGGTATTTTACATCACTAGCTGTAACTGAAGAAAAAAAAATTTTCTTGCAAAATCCTTTTGGGATATTTCATATGTCCTTTAGTTGTAACTACTGTAATTTTTTCAAAAAAATCGGTGATGGTCATGTGACAGACCCTGCCTGATCTGAAATGGAATAGCTCTTAATTTCTTTAATGTTTACAGAAAATTTTTATGTAAAACTTATTTATAAGATTTACATGATGTTTTGACGAAAATTATTTTTTAAATAGTCAATAAAGTTCGTTTTTTTTTTAAAGGGGGGGGGGGTCTAAAAGTGAACTAACATAATACCCCAGGCTTGCCAGATTTATGAAATGTTCAACCAGGCCACCGGAATGAGCCCCCCCCCCCTCCCTCCAGTGTCGCGAGTATTCAAAAGGGTAGATATACCTAGCTGGTTTTAAGAGAATAGTTCATTCTCATTGCTATGGTACATGGGTAAATGGTTGCTAATTATGAATCTTCACCAGGGGTAGTAATAAATGACACAAACAGGTAAGTGTTTATTCATTTTATTTCCTCTACACAAATATTTTAAAGCTACTTTAGTAAGAAGAAACATTTTAAATTCTGAGCAATAAAAAATAGAACCACATTTTGGATTTAATCTGGCAAAAATCCTCATAAGCTAATCCAATAGTTTTTTTTTTTTTTTTTGGTCACTGTTCAAACGACAAAGTAATTATCCTAAATAATTTTTCCCAATTAATTAATTTTAGACTTTTTTCGCCATCTGTAATCAAATTAATCTTTTTCCGGGATGTGGAGTAAATTGGCCAGCACACCGAGATTTTATCTGAAAACTGGGACATCTGGCAAGCCTAATAATACCCTGTGAACTTGGAATGTAGAAATGCAGTCATTTTTTGAGCAATCACGATTGCTTATTGCTTTCATTTGACTGTTTTTGACGTTCCTTTGATTTTTCCCACCAGCACCCTCCACAGCATCACCGTCGACCGGTTCCTCACGATGCTGCACCTCTAGCAAAAACCGTCTCTAGGTTTCATCAATATCCTACACTTACACGCATACATACACGCACCTACACACATATACGGGCAGTTCTCAAAAGGTGGGAACAAAAAAGTTAACTTTGAGCAATTTCAAAAATTTTCAAATTTGACATCAATTTTGCTTTTATTCTATAGTATGCATACCTAGAACACAATATATGAACATGAAAAGACAGCAGGTATTTGTAAAAATTGTTAATTAGCAAATTAAATCAGCAGTCTGTAGGTAATAGATTTTGGACATTGTTGTCCTGTAGGTAACGGATTTTGGACATCATCTTAATGTAAGTTTCACCATTTTTGACAATTGTTAATCTGATTTTTAACTTTTCCAATGAAAATTTTATTTACTACTTTTTGAATTTTGCAATTTAATAATAAAGAGGATTTTAATCAAGTACTTGAATGGCTATACATACCGCTCTTTACATATAATCTTAATATATAAAAATCAATGTCCTGAGATAACATATATATATATATATATATATATATATATATATATATATATATATATATATATACACACATATATATATATCATCGCACAGCCAATACCGCTGAAGCTTCAGACTTGAAATTTGGCAGACATGTCCGTATGATTACAAAACTAACCACTAAGAAAGGATTCTTCCAAATCTCAATTAGTTCGGGAGAAATTAATTAAAACCCCTTAATTTCTGCGAAATTAAAACCTGTCATTGAAATTCAATCCCTTATTTTCGAAGGCTTTCCTCCATTCAAATCGTTATTCAGTACTTCATCTCAACTTTTGGTCGATAGCGAACTATAAATTTGATATTATTTTTGTTTCTCACGTGATTCTTCGAGGCTTTTCTCAAGTCAAATCATAATGTTTCTGTCTTTCGCTTTTGTTTTTTCAAAACTAGAAACGAAGCTTTTAAGAACATCATCACTGGCGGACTATCCTTTTGAATTTAGAAGAGTGCAGTTTCCTGTTAAAGTTTGCTTTGTAATAACCATTAATAAGTCACATGGACAGACATTAAAAGTAGCAGGGATCGATTTAAGAGAAAACTTTTTTTTCAAACAGCCAATGTTGTGTAGCTTGCTCCAAAGTCACCAAAAAGTAAAAAATAATTTTATCACCATAAAAAAAACTAAAAATGTTGTATACAAAGAAGTTCTCACTTAAACATAGGCATAACAATAAAATGTGGATGACTTGTGTTTGCAAAGATAATTAATACTTTAAAAGGATCGTTAGTAACAGTTAAAGATCGGTTAAGGACAAGGGCATACATATAAGGAGTCCAGGGGCTCCGGGATCCTCCCAAAATTAGAAAAAATTATAGGTAATAAGTAATTATTACAGGGGATTTTCGAAACAAGGTGCACCAAACACTGTTAAACCCAGCTAATTCCATTACCCGAGCAATATCAAGTACGGGAATGCTAGTGATAAATAAAGTTAAATATAAGTTTTGGAATGATTTTGAAAAAGTTGATGAAAGGTAAAAAAAATCTTCAAATTAAAAATAATACAAATGTAAAAGTGACATCAGTTTTATAATGAATATTTTTTTTAATGTCATAAAATTAAAACAAT